>NC_139637.1:8907177-9019677 GCF_964638095.1 Poromitra crassiceps
CGCCCACCCACACACACACACACACACCTCACCCCACACACACACACCTCACCCCCCACACACACACACCTCACCCCCCCCACACACACACCTCACCCCCCCACACACCTCACCCCCCACACACACACACACCTCACCCCCCACACACACACCTCACCCCCACACACACCTCACCCCCCACACACAGACACCTCACCCCCCACACACACAGACACCTCACCCCCCACACACACACCTCACCCCCCACACACAGACAGCTCACCCCCCCACACACACACCTCACCTCACCCCCCCACACACACACACACACCTCACCCCCCCCACACACACACACCTCACCCCCCACACACAGACACCTCACCCCCCCCCCCCACACACACACACCTCACCCCCCCCACACACACACACACACACACACACACCTCACCCCCCCACACACAGACACCTCACCCCCCCACACACACACACCTCACCCCCCACACACACACCTCACCCCCCCACACACACACCTCACCCCCCACACACAGACACCTCACCCCCCCCACACACACACACACCTCACCCCCCCACACACAGACACCTCACCCCCCCACACACAGACACCTCACCCCCCCACACACACACACCTCACCCCCCACACACAGACAGCTCACCCCCCCCCCACACAGACACCTCACCCCCCACACACACAGACACCTCACCCCCCCACCTCACCCCCCACACACACACAGCTCACCCCCCCCACGCACACACCTCACCCCCCCACACACACACACCTTACGCCAAGTTTCATGCTATTCGGCATAGCACCACCTACTGGCAAACACAGAAAGCGCTTTATCTCGATAACCGTTAGTCCGATCAACTTCAAACTTGGGGAAAGCGCTTAGACCAGGGGTGGGCAACATGTTTTTCCTGAGGGCCATATTGACTTACATCAAGTAAGTGAAGGGCCACACATTGGATATCATACCTGCCATCACTCCTGATTTTCAAGGGAGTCTCCCTATTTTTAACCCTCTCTCCTGTTGTGATTGGTAATTTCTTGTTAATCTCCGGATATAATAGTGATACAAATCCAATGGCTGTAGCAGATGAGATTTATTAACATAATTCTGCCTTTTATTGAGTTTTTGGGGGTCGTTTTGTTTTTCTTTGAGTCCGGCCCTGGGGCCCCAGGCCCGCTAGAAATGAAATGTTATAACAGAAGTGGAGTATTGGCCAGAATGACATGAACATTTGGACACTTATTCAGCAGGTATCTTGTATGTTGCGTTCAGGTGCACTGTAAAAAAAAAAGAAGAAAAAAAGAAAAGAAATGCAATTCCATCGTGGGCCACACCGCATGCGTGGGCCGTATTTTGCCCATGTGTGGCTTAGGGGGACCTGATAGAGTGCAGTGCTGAATTTCGTGCAATTGGCATAGCGCCACCTACTGGCAACACAAATTTTGTTTATCTCGAGAACCATTTGGCGGATCGACTTCACACTCGGGGAATGCGCTGAGGGGGACCTCACGGATTTCAGTGCCGGATTTCATGCAATTCGGCATAGTGCCACCTACCGATGCCTTACACACACACACACACACAAACACACACACACACACACAAACACACACACACACACACAGACACACACACACACACACACACACACACACACACACACAGCATAATACCAGCAAACTAGATTTGAAGGTCGCACAGCGGCCTGATAATCAAGTATGTTATATATCCTATAATAAAATTGCCTAGATGGATGGGCGGGCGTGTGGTGTCTGTCAGTCACGATTTGATTTAGTTTTGTGTCACGAAAGTGACATCGCCCGATGTCACTTTGGTGACGTTCAGTGCCAAAAAAATACCCTTAGACCTGAGGGTGTTAATATCCCTATACTATTCCTATAGGGGTTGACAGTGTGTCTGTGACCTGAGGGTGTTAATGTCCCTATACTATTCCTATAGGGGTTGACAGTGGGTCTGTGGTGCTGTCTGGGCTAACTGTATCTGAACACGAGGTTCGAAAGGTTCTGTCCAGCATCAAGGTGGGGAAGGCCGCTGGACCGGATGGCATTCCTCCCCGAGTTGCCAGGTCCTGCTCTGAGCAGCTTGCCCCTGTGATGACAGATATTTTTAATATGTCACTGCAGCGTCGCATTGTTCCAAAAAGTTTCAAGGATTCCATTGTAGTCCCAGTCCCAAAGAAATCTCCTGTCACATGTCATAATGATTACAGACCCATTGCACTAACATCAGTGTTTATGAAATGTCTGGAGCGTTTAGTGCTGGACTACATTAAATGTCAGATTCCTTCTACTCTTGATCCTTGGCAGTTTGCTTATAGGAAAAACAGATCAGTTGAGGATGCAGTCTCTATAGCTTTGAACTCTGTATATGAACATCTGGATAAAAGTAAAGCTTATGTCAGAATGCTTTTCATAGACTATAGCTCTGCTTTTAATATGATCATTTCCTCACTTCTGATCCGTAAACTGCTAAATCTTGGTCTGTGTGATGATCTTTGTGAATGGATTTTTAGCTTTTTAATCATGAGGCCTCAAAGAGTCAGGATCGGAAATAATCTGTCTGATATACTTGTTCTGAGCACTGGCTCGCCGCAAGGATGCATTCTTAGCTCTTTCTTGTTTACTCTTTTTACCCATGACTGTATCGCTCACTACCTCAACAACCTGATAGTTAAATACGCGGATGACACCACTGTCATTGGGCTCATTAGCTCAAATGACGAGTCTAACTACAGATCTGAGGTAGAAAAACTAGTCAGGTGGAGCGAGGCCAACAACCTAATTCTTAGTGCCTCCAAGACAAAGGAGCTCGTCGTCAACTTCCGCCGTACAAAGGCACCTCACCATCCTATAATAATCAATGGTACAGAGGTTGAGATGGTAAAAAGTATCACATTTCTTGGTGTCACTATTTCGGATGATCTTAGCTGGCACTCAAATACCAAAGCGATTGTTAAAAAGTCTCAGCAACGTCTTTTCTTCTTAAGAAGACTTAAGGAGTTCACCCACAACAGCTAGATCCTTGTTAACTTTTATCGCTGTATTATTGAGTGCACTTTATTCCTGCACTTTAAAAGTGAGCTGGATGACTCGGGCCTTTATCCACAGATGTACCTGTCTCATTTTATTGTTTTATTCTCTTATTTTACCTGACTTACTTTTTAAACTTTTTTATTGTTTGTCTTTTTATATGCTCTTTTATGTTGTCATGATTTGTCATATATGTGTCTATGTTTTAAGCTCTTGCACCCCAATTCCAATGTAGTTTCGACTGCAAATGGTAAATAAACTGACTCTGACTCTGACTCTTAAACCCGAACCCGTTCGGAGCCCAAGTGGCGCGTGGGTCGGAGTCCGTTTCAGACTGAAAACATAACTTGTCTGAGATGACAGGTTGACAGGCAACCTAGTAGGTCCTAGTAGCATGTCGATGATTTTATTTGACAATTATGGGGACTGGATTGGGCTTTGGCCAATCCTGGCATGTTCCACCCCCAAATCGAGTGGGATTCAGCGTGTTGTGGCGCTCTCCTCGGGTAACCTCGCGTCACCAGGCTCTTCTCGGCGAGAAAGAGCCTGGCTCCCGCCCACAATTGATTTTGTCACCCTACTGGTTCCGGCCTAGAGCCCGCCCTAGACCGGATGGCAGCGTTTCTAGATCGTCAACTTTCACGTTAACTTGACAATTTGACCCAAGTATCAGAACGGCAAACAACAAAACAAAAGATGGACGTACCGAAGTTCTTTTAGAAACATTGCGGATTCACAATCTCACATCTTTTTAAGCCAATACAGAAGCTTTGCATCAGACAATTAATCGAGGGAAGAGACATCAAGCTAACAGCAACACAGATGTTTTTTGGCGCACTGCCTTCCGGTGTTCATTCTGGTTCCGTGGTTTACGCCCCATGACAAAAAGCGGGGTGGAAGGTGCCCAGACTACTCCTCGGGAAGAGCCTGCTGACGCGAGGTTAGTGGCTGAGTGGAGCTCAGCGAGCCACAGGCAGCCAGCTGCCGGAGCGGAGAGTGCAGCCCGTCGGCCTGGAATCTCCGAGGGGCGACCCCTGACAACCAGGCTCTCAGGCACGCGCCATTAACGCTATTGTGGTAAATACAATATTCCTGGAATGCGAGTTTTAACGAGCCAGTTACATTTCTTTGCATTCTTAGGCATAACCGTTTTCTTTATTGTGTATATCAACATACAAATGGCCAAGTTAGTAGTTAGTTTATGGGATAGGAATTCTGCCAGATGACAGGCACTAGGTGCCATTTTCTCCATTTAGAAGAGAAAATTATGCTGAAATGAAGATTTGATTGACAGCTGCCATGTCGTGATATGATTGGATGAAATGGGGTAGAAATGTTATAGTACTATGTGACGGTTATGAATGAAATCTTAAAAAATGAACTTTTGATGTGAAAAAGTGTGAAAAATTAAAGAAATTAGATTTTTGTGATTTTTTTTTGTATACATAGGTGCACTGCATACCCAGGTATTTGAACTAAAATAAAATAAAAGTCATTTTTGGGTTCAGCTCGACTTTAAAGCCCCATTCAGCAACTTTTCCAAGTTTTGCTATTGGGGAAACTGCGCCCTCTGGGTGCAATAGTCTGTATCAGTATCGCCATTCAAAGTCAACAAAACACAGCGCCAGAAATACATGTGACATCGGGTACTCACCACATGATGAAATAATAATCCAAATGTCATTTTCGTATCAAATCCGCACCGAGTTACTTCCTTGTTTTACTGAACACAGCGCTTCCGCTGTACAGCGCATGCGCGGTATGCCGCTCATGCTGTCTACGGGACGCAGGCACAAAATGCTTAGTGCCAGGAGAGGCCTTTGGAGGGCGCTGTGTGACCAATAGAGGCGACATTCTCCCTCTTAGAATACACTGGACCATCTTCAATGACTAAAAAGCTGTTATATTAATGTGAAAAAGTTACTGATGGGGGTTTTAAAGCTCCCCTCCTGTCAGTTACTCCTCCCTGTTTCACCTTTTATGTTCTATGAAAACGTACATGTGCACACGCTGTAACAACACACATCACCATTTGTGCCAAAGAGCTTACATTGATAAGAACCAAAGCCTAACAGTTTGTTCCACTGCAACATGACTGGAGGCGCTGTTGTAAAAGAAGCAGAACAGTCCTCGATACGTCCTCTGACAGATCAGGTCGTTAAGTCTATTATGTCCGAGGAGTCTATTTAATGAGCAACTTTCAAGTGGTATAGGACAAAAGCTGGTTATGACAACTATGATGTCACTCAGTGGTGGTGGCTAAGTAGGTGGGCCTGAGTAATGTCATCAGTGATGTCACTCAGTGGTGATGGCTAAGTAGGTGGGCCTGAGTAATATCATCAGTGATGTCACTCAGTGGTGATGGCTAAGTAGGTGGGCCTGAGTAATATCATCAGTGATGTCACTCAGTGGTGATGGCTAAGTAGGTGGGCCTGAGTAATATCATCAGTGATGTCACTCAGTGGTGATGGCTAAGTAGGTGGGCCTGAGTAATGTCATCAGTGATGTCACTCAGTGGTGATGGCTAAGTAGGTGGGCCTGAGTAATATCATCAGTGATGTCACTCAGTGGTGATGGCTAAGTAGGTGGGCCTGAGTAATGTCATCAGTAATGTCACTCAGTGGTGATGGCTAAGTAGGTGGGCCTGAGTAATATCATCAGTGATGTCACTCAGTGGTGATGGCTAAGTAGGTGGGCCTGAGTAATGTCATCAGTAATGTCACTCAGTGGTGATGGCTAAGTAGGTGGGCCTGAGTAATATCATCAGTGATGTCACTCAGTGGTGATGGCTAAGTAGGTGGGCCTGAGTAATATCATCAGTGATGTCACTCAGTGGTGATGGCTAAGTAGGTGGGCCTGAGTAATGTCATCAGTGATGTCACTCAGTGGTGATGGCTAAGTAGGTGGGCCTGAGTAATGTCATCAGTGATGTCACTCAGTGGTGATGGCTAAGTAGGTGGGCCTGAGTAATGTCATCAGTGATGTCACTCAGTGGTGATGGCTAAGTAGGTGGGCCTGAGTAATGTCATCAGTGATGTCACTCAGTGGTGATGGCTAAGTAGGTGGGCCTGAGTAATATCATCAGTGATGTCACTCAGTGGTGATGGCTAAGTAGGTGGGCCTGAGTAATGTCATCAGTGATGTCACTCAGTGGTGATGGCTAAGTAGGTGGGCCTGAGTAATGTCATCAGTAATGTCACTCAGTGGTGATGGCTAAGTAGGTGGGCCTGAGTAATATCATCAGTGATGTCACTCAGTGGTGATGGGTAAGTAGGTGGGCCTGAGTAATGTCATCAGTGATGTCACTCAGTGGTGATGGCTAAGTAGGTGGGCCTGAGTAATATCATCAGTGATGTCACTCAGTGGTGATGGCTAAGTAGGTGGGCCTGAGTAATGTCATCAGTGATGTCACTCAGTGGTGATGGCTAAGTAGGTGGGCCTGAGTAATGTCATCAGTAATGTCACTCAGTGGTGATGGCTAAGTAGGTGGGCCTGAGTAATGTCATCAGTGATGTCACTCAGTGGTGATGGCTAAGTAGGTGGGCCTGAGTAATATCATCAGTGATGTCACTCAGTGGTGATGGCTAAGTAGGTGGGCCTGAGTAATGTCATCAGTAATGTCACTCAGTGGTGATGGCTAAGTAGGTGGGCCTGAGTAATGTCATCAGTGATGTCACTCAGTGGTGATGGCTAAGTAGGTGGGCCTGAGTAATGTCATCAGTAATGTCACTCAGTGGTGATGGCTAAGTAGGTGGGCCTGAGTAATGTCATCAGTAATGTCACTCAGTGGTGATGGCTAAGTAGGTGGGCCTGAGTAATATCATCAGTGATGTCACTCAGTGGTGATGGCTAAGTAGGTGGGCCTGAGTAATATCATCAGTGATGTCACTCAGTGGTGATGGCTAAGTAGGTGGGCCTGAGTAATGTCATCAGTGATGTCACTCAGTGGTGATGGCTAAGTAGGTGGGCCTGAGTAATGTCATCAGTGATGTCACTCAGTGGTGATGGCTAAGTAGGTGGGCCTGAGTAATATCATCAGTGATGTCACTCAGTGGTGATGGCTAAGTAGGTGGGCCTGAGTAATATCATCAGTAATGTCACTCAGTGGTGATGGCTAAGTAGGTGGGCCTGAGTAATGTCATCAGTGATGTCACTCAGTGGTGATGGCTAAGTAGGTGGGCCTGAGTAATATCATCAGTAATGTCACTCAGTGGTGATGGCTAAGTAGGTGGGCCTGAGTAATGTCATCAGTGATGTCACTCAGTGGTGATGGCTAAGTAGGTGGGCCTGAGTAATATCATCAGTAATGTCACTCAGTGGTGATGGCTAAGTAGGTGGGCCTGAGTAATATCATCAGTGATGTCACTCGAAATGTTCACAACAGCATGGGCTTCAGGAAAGCCCTTTGAGCCTGTATGATATGACACATTTAGTACAGTTTCTCCTTATATTTACGCATCTACTTCTTCCTTTCTTCTTTCACAAGCAAAAGACCAGGCAAGGCCTGACAACAGCAGGGCCATTTGCAACTATTTTTTATCAGATATTGGCAAACACTGCTTTGTTTCATGTATCTGGTTTATATGCACAGTCCTATGGTCAGTTAGGGAAGCTGGCTCTATTGAAATCTTCAAAACTACACTCAAAACCCATGTATTTTCCCAATCATATGGTTGTGTTTGATGGTGTCATTCTCTGGAAACATTTATTAGCTGTTGAGTATATATAATCCTGAATTGCTGAGCGGGCTGTCTCAAGCCAGCAATATCAGTATAAACTTAGACTTAGACCTAATTTAATAATGGCATCAGTCGACCCAGTAGCTTAGTAGCTATATGTAAACGTACATTATTACTGTAATGCATTCATGTGAAATTGACAAACTGACCGAAATAAATTATTTACTTACTTACTAGATAGAAAATCTAATAGCTGGTGAATAAACTTAGTCCTGAACTGCTGAGCGGGCTATCTCAAGCCAGCAGTATCAGTCTAAATTTAGACCTAGACTACCTAGACCTGAATTAGCAGTATAGTATTAGTGATCCTAGTAGTATGGACAGAATATCTAATATCCGCTGAATAAACTTAGTCCTGAACTGCTGAGCGGGCTGTCTCAAGCCAGCAGTATCAGTATAAATCTAGACTTGATTTTGTAGTATAGTATCAGTTGTCCCAGCAGTATAGGCAGGAAATTATTAGCTGCCAAACTTAGTTCCACCTCTGCGCAGATTCCTTCGTACTGGCTCTCCCCTCTTCTCTCTCTCCTCCTCAGGTGTCCTTCACTGGCCTGACTTGCACCCCCGCCCGCCCGTCGACCGCCACCGCAGCCCTCGATCCGATCGTCATCGTCCTGGCCACCTGTCATCACTCTGGCCCATCTACCCACTACTCCTTCGCTCCCCCCCTTCCCCGGCCTCATCATCACCACCGACCCCTATCCTCCCCTCCTCTCATCTTGGTCGATGTCACCAATGCGGACTCATGGATCTCTCAGATCACCCTCGTGGAACTCCTGATCATTTTCCCCCTTTTCAGCTAGCTAATTAGCTAGTATTCCCTGAACTTACTAACACTTAAAGACTCAATTTTCTATTTCTTTTTGGAATCTACCTTTTTACACTTTCAACTTTCTTCCCTGATCTTAGGATCATTTAAAGACTACATTTTCGTATTTTTGTTGGACTCCTATTTACATTTTCAATTTTCTGTTCTTTTGTTTTATTAAATTTTATTTCTATAATGTGAAACTCTGTAAATGGTTAGCCCGGCATCTTCTAAGCCTGTCCCGGAGGGGGGTCCCCAGAGGGGGTCCATAGTTGGGCCCCTACAGTACATCGGCCCTCACAAGGTTGCTCCTCAGCCAACAAGTCACTGAGGCAATCCATGTGGTGCGCACTGGGGGTGAGGGGAGGAGCGCTGTGTCCCGGCCTGGCCTTCTCTCCCACGCCTTATGTGTGTGGGGGCGGGGGCCGGGGTGGGGGGCATCGGTGCTCTCCATCACTGGTAGAGGGATGCCGGTATGTTAGAATAGCTTAGGTTAGGCGATAGATTAGCTACAGCCTAACTGTAGGCTGTAGACCTGTTATAGTGTTCAGGCTAAAATCAGACTAGAGCAGAATAGGACAGGGCAGACTAGGCTGTAGATTAGCTAGATTCCCTGTGTTCTAATTAGTTCTGGTTAATGGCTAGAGTAGTCAGATTGTCTGATTTGCTCCCCCCTTTTCCTGCTCTCTCCTCTCTCACACTCTAAAGCATGCCACTCATTCTACTCTAAAGCATGGCATCCCCTCCTTTCCCTGTTCTCTCCTCATACTCTCTCTCATACTCCCCCTGCTCTCCCTCCCCATTTTTGGCCGCGACACAGGAGACGTGAGGTGATGCAACAGTCGGCATTCTTTGTCTTTTGAAGTTTTGGTGGTGTGTTGCAGCCTTAACTCATTGAGTGCCAGCCACTTTTGGAGAACGGACGCTCCCAGTGCCAGAGTTTCAGAGCTTTTTTCAGTGATTTCTCGAGGCCCACAGAATATTGTGTGATATTACTATGTAAACACCGAACACGCAAAAAGAACGATGAGACTCTCTTCTATCATCAGCAAAAACAGGTTTATTGATATAATTTTCTGTTCTTTAGTTATCAGCCGGAGAAGATAGCTTGATTTAACCAAAAACAGCCGTTTTTTTCTAGAAGCTGAGATAATGACCCTTTTGTGAAATTAAACATTTCAAGCACATCACTGACTCTGAAGCTAATTTTCTGATGTAGTCACACCTCAAAAATAATTTCCTTCAATAAAACAGTGAAGGCCAGGGAATTTTGTTTGGCAGAATAATATTTTTTAGCTGCAACCAGCAGCGCTGGCCCCTGCGTGCGCTGCTGGTTGCAGCTTCTTGCTGGTCTTGATTTGCTGCTGGTGGGCATCGGATATTCTGGCTTGCGTTTGCCAATCCTGTCCTGCTGTCTGGGTCTGTCTGGGTCAGTGTTGTGTGCTGTCGCAGCGGACACGGAGAAGCTCAATTGTGGGAGCAGATTGGCTGCTGCAGGCACAGCTAACGTTATGCTTCATGCATATCGATGCATACGGATGCGATGCGATTTCCGTTTCCCCAACGACTTCTTCTCTGTTTTTGCCTCAACTTTCTCTAATCTGGAGAGCACTGTCGCCACCTAAAGTCTGTAAAATAGGTTATACACATCCAATAGCTACAATATTTGTACAGGAGATAAAGGAGGCTTTGATCCACGTCCCACCCTCAAAAAACGTATTTGACGTCGATCGACGTCCTTGGCACTCTACGTCACTATTTACTTTGACGTCGATCGACGTCCTTGGCACTCAATGAGTTAAGATATCCGCTGGAGAAAATACAATCCATGCACAGATTTACCTCCTATAGGTCCACAAATTTCCCATATATTATTAAGCTCCGCCAGCGCCACACAGCTTCCGGCTCGCTGGTTGCTCACCAGCGCATCCCAGTGGGGCGGTGCTTATAGTAAAAATCTTGTCTAAAAGTATTAATATTGAACATGTCACGTGTCTAATTTGCACTATTCCACACTGCATTTTCTCAGTGTCTCAGAAACACACTCGGCAAGTTTGAAGTCGATCGGACGAATGGCTCTCGAGATGTGTGATAAACAGAGAACATACAGACAGACGGCCATGCATTTATTAAGGAGATACACACTTACACTTCCTCACTCCTGGTTTCAACCTCAGGACTCCACCATGGTCCACACTGTGGGGCAAACAAAGTCAGACCAGAGTATTCTATTTGAGGACAGAAACAAAACCTTCCCTATGAAGGGTTTTCCATATAATAGGGACCGTTCGTTATTTATGGAAGGGGTCACTGGAGGAAATAGGGGAGGGTGATGCTTTTTAAATATATACCTGAGAGAGTCCAGTCTCCAGTGTGGATCCTCCAGTCCAGCAGAGAGCAGCTCCACTCCTGGGCCTCCTGGATGATTGTAGCTCAGGTCCAGCTCTCTCAGATGGGAGGGGTTGGAGCTCAGAGCTGAGGCCAGAGAAGCACAGCCTTCCTCTGTAAGCAGACAGCCTGACAAACTGCACACACACACACACACACACACACACACACACACACACACACACACACACACACACACACACACACACACACACACACACACACACACACACACACACACACACAAATGAATCCATGTCAGATTTGATTAGTAGCCTACTGTGTGATAATGCTGTCAAATTCTAGCAAAACGGTTACTGCCTCATACAGTTGGCTGGTCAGCTCTGTGGTTATTTGCTCCAGTTTGAGAGTTCCCTACTCACTGTCCGACAGAATATTATAAGTCCTTTCTGCTTTTTCAGGTTTCAACAACTGAGGCAGCACAGAGAGGAAATAATGAAATGCCCTCATGGAAAGTCATTCAGAGGGGCTATGAAGGGCTAAATGTTGGTATCACACCTGGTTTAAAAAATACATGGACAGAGAAAATCACCCACAGGTGTTTGTCTGCTGATAGTAATCTGTATGTAAAGCAGGATGTAAATGGCCATCTGTTGATCAGGTTAAAGTACAACAACAATGCTGGCAGTTGTTGGGGAATGTTTGATTGGTGTGCTATGGGCTAAAGCAGGGATACTAAAGCCGTTTTCACACATGCGTACAGGAACATTGCCTGTAAATCAATATCGGCCATTTCCCGGAATTTCCCTTCACACCTGAGGGCTCACATGTGTGAATATAGCAGCGAAATTGCCTGTATTTGAGGGGGGGCGGCACTGCAGAGCGGGTGGGGAGTGACGTGTGCACTTGGATGGGGAATCCTCCTTATTTTGGGGGTCGGCAAAACTCCGATGGTGAAATAAGTTCACTTGTCACACAATAAATCACACTCGTTTGACTTAAGAGGGCATGTATGTTGTATCCTTCACATTCACTAACCAGTCTTTGAACTGAAATCTTTGAAGAAGTAGGGATCCCTGTCAGAGAGAAATAGCCTGGCTGGTTCAATGTTTATCCGTTCACCTGCATCGCGTTGAAGCACTTTTTACAGACTTGCTTCGTTTGATGTGTCCAGGGGGCTTGCCTTCGCTGTCAGCAACGTAAGCAAAATACTTCCAGATTTCGCTTCGTGCATTTGCTTTCTCAACAAGCGTGGGGCGGCTTGCAAGACTCAAGCCGCTGCCATTTTCGCTGTCTGTGTCGGGCTGGACTGAAGGACTCTGGCCAGAGTGCGAGCAGAGAGGGGAGGATGGGGGAGCACGCCCACACATGAAGCAGCCATACCGCTCTTCTGACAACCTAGGAACCAGTGAAATGTCCGCGATGACGGGGTCGCGCTTATACCGGAAAACAACTTTCACACATGAAGGCATCAGAACGCTTTCCAGTCATTTACCGGTACAAAGCGCATGTGTGAAAACGGCTTAAGACTGATAGGTAAGACTGAGTTACTCTTCCTCCCAGGGAAAGACTGCCCTCTAGCAGACCTCTCCATCTCCATTGAAAATACCACTGTACTTCCCTCCCAAGCAGCTAAGAACCTTGGGGTGATCATTGACAACCAGCTGTCTTGCTCGCCCTACATTGCTGCGACAGCACGCTCATGTAGGTTCTCCCTGTACAACATCGGCAAAATCCGCCCGTTTCTCACCAGGGAAGCGACACAACTCCTGGTCCAGTCACTTATCATCTCCCGCCTGGACTACTGCAACGTGCTTCTGGCCGGCCTTCCTGCCGCTGACATCCGTCCGCTTCAGCTCATTCAGAACGCTGCAGCCCGTCTGGTATTGAACCAACCCAAATTATCTCATGTCACTGTCCTCTTCCGTGACCTTCACTGGCTTCCCATCTCAGCACGCATTAAATTCAAAACACTGGTTCTGGCCTACAGGGCAGTACACCAGACAGCCCCTCTGTACTTACAATCTATGGTCAGGCTCCAAATCTCTCACTGTTCCCTCCGCTCCTCCACCAGCGCAGGACGCCTCGCCCCTCCTTCACTACGGGGGCTCAAAAGTCGCTCATCCCGTTCGCGACTCTTCTCGTCCCTGGCACCTCAATGGTGGAACGAGCTTCCAACTTCGGTCAGGATGGCCAAATCACTCCCGATCTTTCGGAAAAGACTAAAGACACACCTTTTCAGGCTCCATCTGGGCCCTTCTTGAAACTAACTTCTTTCTCTCTCTCCCCCCCCCCCCCAAAAAAAAAAAAACCTTACTAACTACTTACTAACTTAACTTTACCACTATTCCTTCAGAAGTTGTAGTTGTCATAGACTGTGTTGCATAGTTGATTGCTCTATTGCTGACAAAAATGTGTTATTGTAAGTCGCTTTGGATAAAAGCGTCTGCCAAATGACGTAATGTAATGTAATGTAAATGGATACTCACCTTGCTTTGCCCAGGGGCAGAATGTTAACAAGCATTATAAAACGGCTCTCTCAAATCAAGCAATCTGATTGGTTCACAGCCATTGTATAAATCCAATAACCCACTCCTCTTACTCCTCTAACTCTCTTACTAAAAGCTTTTGGTTACCTCAAAAAAAACAAATGGCGGAGACAGCTGTCAGATCCTTGTGAATCGATCTTCGCTTATAACTTTACTAATACTTCGCAGAAAATTATGTTTTGTACAAGAATAAATGCGGGCTAATGTCTTCTTTGCAAAAAAAAGGCTGTTAACCCCGCATTTAACCCCGTAACGTTAGTTGGTGTCGGGCTTTGCAGAAAGCTCTCAGCTTCTCAGCAAGCGCTGAGAATGCAGCGCTGCGCTCGAGCTGCCTGTCGGCTTTCCAGAAAGCTCTCAGCTTCTCAGCAAGCGCCAGGATTGGCCAATGTCAACTTCAGTCTCCAGAACGATCCAATCAAATCACCCGCACGTTCTTGCGGTCCCGCCTTACAGTAGTGTTTCAACTGACTCTATCAGAATACCATGCCAGTCGGACTTATAGTATTATTATTATTATATTATTATACTTGGAAACCGTTTTATAAAAGCAATATAGCACTCGAGCTGCGTGGTGTTGTGGCATATCCTCGTGGGATAACAGCTTATCAGCGGGATATATTCGCCACAACACACTTGCTCTCATGCTATATTGCTTAATTATACCATGGTCTGGGTGAATACTCCATTCTGATTGGCTGCAAGGTGTCCATTAATTTGTGATAATGTACAGTGATAATGTACACCTAGCTAAATGGTCTGTTCACTGTTCATATCAATGCGCCAGTATTACGACCACGACAGAGCCGTTTGAGCTCTATACCACCGTTAACGCTTAATATGGCACTTTTATAAGTTTCGGAAAAAAAATAGTCGGTCAAAGTAACTATTTAGATTACCCCTGAGTGCTCAGTTTATTAAAAATAACAGCTATTTAGAAATCTGATTTTTGTTCTGGTCAGCTGACAGAAGCCGGGCTCTCAGCTGTCAACTGTCAAACCCTCTGTTTACAACTTGCAGCAAGCAGCAGCCAGGCGCTCTGGGAGAGCGCCCGCTGCCTCTATCACTGATACAAATCAAGTCGAAGAAGAAAAAGACGAGATCAACAAAAAGAAAACAATGAAATGGGCAGTTAACAGCAACACACTGAGAGACGTCCTTGCACAAAACATACCTGGACTCCAACATAGAAAGCTGATGGTTTTCAGTCTCCTCCGAGTGCAGCGCGAGCCATTTACGTCTATAAGACCCGCAGACGTTAACGTAATTCCCTGGAATGCGAGAATTAACGAGCCAGTTACATGGCGTTGCATTCTTAGACATTGCCATTTGCTTTTATTTCGTATGTTACATACAATTGGCTAAATTATTAGTTAGCTTGACTCTAGAATTGTGCCAGGTGCAGGCACTAAGCAGCCATTTTATCCAATGATAGCCTAACCTTGAGCAGCCGAGGGGACTATTTTGTCTCGCCGGTTCTCAACTCATATTCAAGGTTATGAAAACTAGATTTTGATTGCAAAATGCATGGAAATATAAATGAATGGTCTTGTTTTGTTTCTTTGGCAAGTGACCATGATATAAGCGGGTTAATGCACTTCGAGGTGTCCATTATCAGAAATTATTGGACTTCGCGGCTTCGCCTCGGACGGTTTACGCCTCCACGTCGTCCAATCATTTCTGATAATGGACACCTCGTCGTGCATTAACCCTTACATAATCAGAGTGAGAATGCAAACCCAATATCCAGTGTATTGAAGGTACTGTACAGCAAAAGGTAGAAATTCAGTTTCTTCAATTCAGTTCAGTTCTCAAATGTGTTCAGAGTAAACCCTCTTCCCAAACAAATCAATAAAGGATCTCTCTCCAAAAGAAAATTAACCTACTTATCCTGTGTGCACAAAGCCAACCTGTTTGGTTACATTTAGATCATATAAATTAAGTAGGCTACATATAGTAAGTGCCTGGGTGGCAAGCAGGCTGCAATACTTGACAATTTAGCTGGAGCTCAGTCAAACTTTATTTAACAGAAGGGATGAGGAAGCGCTGCGTGGGTCCTTAGTAAAATCACAGAAACAGGTGCTCTTTGGTGAGGGTGGAGAGAAGCATGAGAAAAAGTTCAAGTTGGATCCTTGTAAAAGTCAAAAAATGGAGTAGAGTACAGGAAAAACTTGAAAAATCCAAGGCTACTCTGTTTCAGGTAGAAAAGTTAAAAAGCCTTTATTGTGGCATGGCTAAATCTTACACAATTAAAAAGACCAACGCGTTTCAGCTACAGAGAGCCTTCATCAGGGTAGAGGCCCAACACTGAAATGCATGGCATTTCATGGCAATAGAAGTCATCCCCAAATCTGCCAGAGGAGGGGATAGACTCAAACATCTCCTCCAAAGAGAAACTTTTTGGATTGTAACCCTAAAATCAACCACCTTCCCTGGTTTGAATGATGATATTGATTTCTCTCCATTTCTCTGAGTCAGACATTGTTTTTTGATTGATATTTTGCTCAGTTTATTTTATTTTATTATTTATATTTAATTTATTTGGTTCCTCATCCTGTAGCTTCCTGGGAGGTCTCTATGGCCTCAAATGTGTAGGCTGCACAATTGTTGCTAGTACTGTATTTAGTTCCTCCTGTCAGGTTGGAGTGTTATTCCTCCAATTCCCTTGCCCTGAGCCTGACCCGGGGGATATGTGAAGTGTACCCTTTCAGACATGAGGCATGTTGCTTTCATACATGTGGAGCATGTAAAGTAGGGTGTAAAGTAGAGAGGGGGCGGGGGTGGGGGGAATTTGGACATGACCACACAATGGGGAGTTGTGAAAACTGACCACACAGCTGTACTTCACTGTCTGAGCATAGCCTTAAAGCAGCTACGAGCAAGGTTTTCGATTGTTATTAAACAGTCTAATTTTAATATCGATGCCTCACATCTTACCTCTAATAGTAGACGAGACCAACGCAGAGTAGTCTCGCTTGAACACCGAGTGAATCGGCCAGTGTTGTCTTGGTGATTAGTCTGTCTGTGGCCGGGGCAGATCAGGAAGTGAAATGAAATGGTTTGCGGCAGCCACTTCGGCCATAACCACAAAATAACAAAATTACTTCCAAACAAACTGTTAGAATATAACGAAAAATGTTCGCGAGAGTAGCAAGCCCCTGGATGTAGCGAGCATGGCGTTCTCCTTGTTTATGGTATGTTGCTCGGGCAGAGCGAAACGGTTGAAGGCAGGCAGCTGCCGTAAAACGTTTCATTTCACTTCCTGGTCTATCCAGCCCGCCAGAAGACAGACACAGCCTCTATAATCATCAAGAGAGCAATCTCCAATTCACACGGCTTTGGTCTCAGCTACTATTATAGGTAAGATGTGATGCATCAATATTACATTCAGACTGTTTAATAACAATCGAAAATCTTGCTCGTAGCTGCTTTAAGTGAATCGCATTGACATTCAACAAACTATCATGACATGCAGAGTCTGAAAACAAGTTGCTAAAAATAGATAATGGGCGATAACTGCTAACGTTCACGGCATATAATCGTTTGCGCATAACGTTAGTAATTAATTAAACAACCCTACAACCCACGCCCAGATGCATCGATTTCCCCGAGTCTCAAGCGCTAAAAATAAAACAGGTCTTTGCTATGTTCAGTCCTAAAATGCGTCAACCCTACTAGAATTATACAGAATACAGGAAGCTAGACGTTTTTACCTTCAAAATGAAATCAATGTTGTATTGCTTAGTAACAAGGAATCAGAACGTTCGACTCACTACGGGTTAAAATTGACTTTTCGAAGGGAGCAGATATTCTTCCAGTTTATCTCTGTTCTGTATCTTTCGGATAACACACACAAAAAAACATTACACGTGCATTTACTTAATTTAATTGCCATTATTGCGAAGGTTATACCCTGAAGTTTCCGTTTATACTGCCTGACTTGACGCTACTTGGAATTTGCGGTTCTGCACGTGAATCATCACAAACGCTGTGTAAACATTAAATCAAAGGCATGAACGCAACCAGATCCAGATACCCTACCTAGCAATGTCCAATACTGGGAAGCAGGACGACCCTCGTGTCCAAAAATGCTCATTAAATGTGTATGCTAGTAGGAGGGTCACGGGAGCTTGCATAGTTCATACATACATACACCGCCATCCGGATGCCCTCTAGATAACTCCCGAATTCCAAGGCATGTCTGAAAGCGGCTTATGGTATCGCCGTTCAGTCACCCAAAATACAAATTCTAACAGTGCCAGAAACACTCACATGTACATGTTGTGACTTGTGTACTCACCACGCGATGAAATATAAACAGTGTTGGGCGTGTTACTGTAATTACTTACTTTTTCAGTAACGAAGTAATATAAGGCGTTACAATTTCCAAAACAGTAATTATATTACAGTTACTAATCCAAGAAAGGCTGCGTTACTGCGTTAGATCATTGCCGGGCCAGAGTGCAGTGTTTTCTATGTAAAAAGAGAAGAAAAGAAAAAGTAATCCTCACGATCTCAGGTAGACCTGTCACGCAGACGCGCACACATACGTCAGAGCGTGGTTGTGCACAACACGGGACGCCGGCTACTTCAAAACAAACTGGCTGAAGGAGAAGAGAAATACTCGTTCAGAAGTTGGAGGTATTCATGACATTATTTTGAGTTTGTCTTGGTCAAAGATGCAAAGAACATTACTGTCCGTTGTAAACTATGTGCGAGCAGCAAAACGTTTTCAACTGCGAAAAATACTAGGTCTAACTTGATGAAGCATCTTAAAGGGCAGCACAGCAGTGTGAAACTGGTTGAAAAAATCCCCGAAAAATCCACTGGCAGCCTCTACTGCCAGTGGCAGTGATACTCCTCCAGAAAAACCACAAAAACTGGATTTCAGCGGAGGAAAACCAGCCGTAAGTGGAGAAGGACTTTAGAAGCTCATTGCTGGGTATATCTCTTTTTTTTTTACAATATATTTATTGGATTTTAAATGAAAAGAAAGTGAGAAAAAAGGAACTCCCGCACACTGTCTCCAAATGCAAATAAAAGTTTAATAAAGTCAATAGAAGAATAACGTTTCGGTCATCACGACCTTCATCAGATTCATTTGAATCAAATGAATCTGATGAAGGTCGTGATGACCGAAACGTTATTCTTCTATTGACTTTATTAAACTTTTATTTGCATTTGGAGACAGTGTGCGGGAGTTCCTTTTTTCTCACTGTGTCGGGTTTTGCCCTTCTCCGACGCACCTGTCGCGTAGGTGTGCGAAAGCCTTTTCCCCTCAAATGAAAAGAAAGTAACAACTCACAGACAAAAACAATAGTGAGGGGGACATAGGGAGGGGGATTGGGGGGATGGGGACTAAACCAAAACAACATAAGACATCTCAGCTCACCAACTCATGCTGGGTATATCATGGAGGAGATGCTACCTATTTCCACTGTTGACTCGCCCGCACTCATAGAGAAAATACCCACGAAGAACAATGTCAAGCTGGCACAGAGGAAGACGTTTGCTGGCTACTTCGAGAGAGAATATGTGGGGATGGAGGCTAAGTTGAAGGCGATGCTGGGTGAGGTAGACTTTGTTTCCACTACAGCTGACATCTGGACAGTTAACTCATTGAGTGCCAAGGACGAGTATGTTCGTCAATTGCGTTTTTTGACGGTGGGACGTGGATCAAAGCCAGATCCATCTCCTGTGAAAGTATGGTGCATGTTGAATGTGTAAAAGCTATTTTACGGACCCATTAGGTGGCGACAGTGCTCTCCAGATTAGAGAAAGGCGAGGAAAAAACAGCAGAAAAAGCCGTGATGAAATCATTCTCATGAGAATCGTTTGGCTTTTCGCTGTCGCGCTGGGAGCCGGCGCACAACGGTGGGGGGCTCCGAAAATAGACTCTGGGTGCAGCACACTTTGAAACGCGCAGCAGAAAGCACAGAAAGCCCAGAATCGGACGCAGCTTCATCCCAGCTCACAACCGAAACCCCAGAAACGAGCGAGCCCGATCCAGACTCCCCCGATGAGCGGCCGCCATCCAGGCAGCAGAGACTCGCCTGACACACGCAGCACTCAGAACGAGCAGAGCCACCAGAGCCACACCCACGGAGGAGGAGTTTGCAGTAGAGAGGGGTGGGGGTGCTGTTATATTGAAGGAAATTACTGTTCAGATGTTTCAGGTCAGCAAATATTAGCTTCAGAGTCAGTGATTTGCTTGAAATGCTATATTTCACAAAAGGCTCAATATCTCAGCTTCTAGATGGAAACGCCAATTTTTTCTGTTTTTGACCTATCTTCTCCGGCTGATAACTAAAGAACGGAAAATGATATCAATAAACTTTTTTTTGCTGCTGATACAATAGAGTCTCATCGTTCTTTGTGCGTGTTCGGTGTTTACATAGTAATATCACACAATATTATGTGGGCCTTGAGAAATCACTGAAAACGCTCTGAAACTCTGGCACTGGGAGCGTCCGTTCTCCAAAAGTGGCTGGCACTCAATGAGTTAACAACAGGAGCTATGGGTGTAACAGTTCACTGGATTAACAGATCCACTTTGGGCAAGTGTACACTTAAGTGTAAGGTGTTTGGGGTAAAAAAAAAAAGAGAAGAGAGTAACTAGTAATGTAACTAATTACCTTTTGAAAAAGTAATAAGTAAAGTAACTTTTATTACTTTTTTAAGGAGTAATCAGTAATCAGTAACTAATTACTTTTCCAGAGTAACTTGCCCAACACTGAATATAAATCACTCACAAGTTACGGGAAACGGTCATTTTCAAAGTAAATTAGTAAGTATGTGCGAAGTATGTGTGTGCATGCGCACAAATGCGCCTCAGGCAAATGAGGTAATTTGCATTGCAGAGGGAACCCTCTTGCTAGGTCTTCTCGCTATGGATTTACATGCAGTTTGTGACAACGCGTGCTGTGTGTTTTCATACATTTCTCTCGTGATCAGCGCTGATCAACATGGTCAAACCTTTATAGAGGTCTTTACGGGGTACTCGGATCCTAGGACCTGGGACCCGACCCGAGACCCGTACGGGTCCGGGTCCATATTTATTATGATCAATTAGGGTCCGGGTCGGGTCCGATTCTATCACTATCTATTCTATCATTATTTGTAATACCCGAGTAGACCTGTGAAGACCTCTATAAAGGATTGAACATGTTGAATCTGACCAAACATCTCCAAACAATTCCAAACAATGACAGCCAGCAACGGGGCACCAAACAAACATTTGTCGGAGAAGGTTTGATTGGTGTACCATGGGCTTAAGGGATACTGACCTGAGACTCTCCAGTCTACAGTGTGGACTCTCCAGTCCAGCAGAGAGCAGCTTCACACCTGGATCTTGCAAGTCGTTGTTACTCAGGTCCAGCTCTCGCAGACTAGAGGACTGGGAGCTGAGAACTGAGGCCAGAGCTTCACAGCTTCTCTTTGACAGCTTACAGCCACTCAACCTGGGGAAGAATTAGCCATGAACAAGAAATTTGAAAATAGTTTTTTCTGTATATTGCATTTCATATTGAAGACATCAAGTTATGCGTGCACCTACAAAGATTTATTGGAGGCTTTGACCAGCGGCAGCAGCCCCAGGAGAGCCTCATCTGAAGCAGAGTATTTCTTCAGGTCAAACACATCGAGCTCTTTTTCTGATGACAGTAAGATGAAGACCAGAGCTGACCACTGAGCAGGGGAGAGTCTGGCTGTGGAGAGACTTCCTGAACTCAGGTGCTGTTGGATCTCCTTCACTAGAGAACAGTCATTCAGCTCATTCAGACAGTGGAACAGATTGATGTTTTTCTCTGAAGAGGGATTCACCTTGATCTTCTCCTGGATGTACTGGACTGTTTTCTGATTGCCCTCCAAACTACTTCCTGTCTGTGTCAGCAGGCCTCTTAGGAGAGTCTGATTGGTCTCTAGTGAAAGACCCAGGAGGAAGCGGAGGAACAAGTCCAGGTGTCCATTTGGACTCTGTAAGGCCTTGTCCACAGCACTCTGGTAGAGGCGTGTTAGTTTAGATTTGTCTCTTGATAGTGTTGACCACCAGGATGTTGATTGACTTTCTGACAGTAGATAAACTGCAGCCAGAAACTCCTGAATGCTCAGATGGACAAAGCAGAACACAGTGTCCTCGTTCAGCCCACGCTCCTCTTTAAAGATCTGTGTGAACACTCCTGAGTACACTGAGGCTGCTCTGATATCAATGCCACACTTTCTCAGGTCAGCTTCATAGAAGATTAGGTTGCCTCTCTCTAGCTCCTTAAAAGCCAGTTTTCCCAGAGAGAGAATCATCTTCCTGTTCTCTGTATTCCAGATTGGATCTGTTTCAGCACTCCCATTATACTTGACATCCGCCTGTTTGGACTGAACCAACAGGAAGTGGATGTACATCTCAGTCAGGGTCTTGGGCATGTCTCTTCTCTCTCTGGTTTTCAACACAAGCTCCAGAACTGTAGCAGTGATCCAACAAAACACTGGTATGTGGCACATGATGTGGAGGGTTCGTGAAGTCTTGATGTGGGAAATGATTCTGCTGGCCTGCTCCTTATCTATGAATCTCTTCCTGAAGTACTCATCCTTCTGTGAGTCAGTGAAGCCTCTCACCTCTGTTACCATGTCAATGCACTCAGGAGGGATCTGCTTGGCTGCTGCAGGTCGTGTGGTCATCCAGAGGTGAGCAGCGGGAAGCAGTTTCCCCTTGATAAGGTTTGTCAGCAGCACGTCCACCGAGGTTGACTCTGTAACATCAGTCACAATCCTGTTGTTCTGGAAGTCCAGAGGAAGTCGACACTCATCCACACCGTCAAAGATGAACACAACTTGGAACTTGTCAAATCTGAAGATTCCTTTGGTCTCAGGAAAGAAGTGATGAAGAAGTTCCACCAAGCTGTACTTTTTCCCTTTCAGCAGATTCAGCTCTCGGAAAGTGAATGGAAATGTGAACTGTATATCCTGGTTGGCTTTGTCTTCAGCCCAGTCCAGAGTGAACTTCTGTGTTAAGACTGTTTTCCCAATGCCAGCCACTCCCTTTGTCATCAATGTTCTGGTTGGTTCATCTCTTCCAGGTAAGGGTTTAAAGATGTCTTCACTTTTGATTATTGTTTCCGGTCTCACTGGTTTCCTGGATGCTGCTTCAATCTGTCTCACCTCATGTTCATCATTGACCTCTCCACTCCCTCCCTCTGTGAGGTAATGCTCTGTGTAGGTCTGATTCAGAAGTGTTGGGTTTCCTGCTTTAGCAATCCCCTCAAACAGACACTGGAACTTATCCTTCAGACTGGATTTGTGATTACGTTGGCACACTCCAGCAAGAGTTTCTGAAAGGACAAATTACATCAATCAGTGGATGTTGCTGTAAATATGAGAAGTGTAAATATTAATATGTGAATGCATACTTTTCCTAACCACATGGCATCTATTCTGCTCATCACTGGTGGACAAACAGGTCCTGACTGTGTGTGCTACCCAATGTGAAATGCATCTGTGGTGGCATTTGTTCTTAAATAATACTGTGTTCAGCATTATACACCCACATGAATAAATCAATGATTTTAGCTGATGATTCATGAGGATTGTGAATATTATTTTGCAATCTGGAATTGAATCAATCTTTCTTGAGAAACGTCTATATTTAACTAATCATATATCTCCCATTTTCCCACCACTTCCTCCCTCCATCATGTTAAAGCTGTTAAAGCCTCTTACTGCTCTGCAGAGAGTCAGCCAGCTCCTCCTGCTTCATTCTCCTCAGGAAGAGCAGTGTGATGTTTAGAAAAGCCTCCTCCTCCTCCTCCCTCGGACACTCTAAGCATTCTGGGTAATCTGGACTCAGAACCAGCTGGACTCTCTTCAGCTCTTTCTTCACAAAAGTGACAATGTTCTCCTCAAGCAGCTGCAACAGAATAACATTTGAATTAAACATTCTGAAAAATAATAATAATACTGTAATAACATCAGATACACTTGTCTAAAGAGTGCAGCTTGAAGACCTCATCAACCAACAATCTTTATTTTACCAGGCAAGAAGTTAGTTAAGAACAAATTCTTATCTACAATAATGACCAGGAAGTAGGCAAAAGACCTCCTGATGGAACAGGGTTTGGGGAGAAATAGTCTCAACGCCAGACCCATGAGAGTTGTTACGCTGATACACTACGTTACTGCATGCTGCAGATCTCTCTCTGGGTCTGGGACACTCCCCTCAGCCAGCTGGGGACGGAAGTGAACCGTTCACTTGGCCAGTGATTGGCCAGTGGTGGATTCAGTCCCTACCACTGAGTAACGACTTTGCAATCTGCGATCAGACGACACGGGAGTAGAGTGGCGTCAGCGGAGGACCAAAATGTGAGACTCATTAGCCGATGAACAGCCAGGAATGGGTCTCGCGCTACTTTTGCATGTTAAAATAAAGCTGATAATGTACAATTTGATTCAAGGGGGGAAAAACCCTTTCAGAGTACAACACAAACTGTCTATTTTGCTGCAACTCGGCAGTGCTGCTTAATCCAGGACCTTAATTCCTGGAACTCTTGAGAGTAAAAAACGGGGACTCTTCTATCTACATGGCTCTGCACGGGAGGCGCAGCCCATTTTTCAAACCGCTCTCTCATTGGTCCTATGACCTGTCACTCATTCAATTTCAACCCGCCTAGACCCGCCCTCAAACCCCAGCAGTGGCTGTGAAGTGGCACAGACTCATTTGTGTAGTATGCGGAGCGCAGCGATTCAACGTAATATTTGAGTCTTGGGAGAGACTAGAGGAGAAACAACAACAACAACAACAGACTGTTATAAGACCAGAGTAGTTGTTTTGTAATTCAGTAGCTGCAGTAAAATGTGTTACACACCATAAATATGGAGTCTAGGTCTGTTTGAAGCTCCTGGACAGACTGACCACTGGGAACCTCTGACCTCTCCTGGTGGACTCTGGAGAACACATGAAGTATTAGGTCATATAATGTCACACACACACGCACACACACACACACACACACACACACGCGCACACACACACACACACACACACACACACACACACACACACACACACACACAAATACACACAGACAAACACACACACACAGATATGGGATGCACGATATGGATTTTTTTCAGCCGATACGATAACCGATAAATATCTGCTTCTCCTGGCCGATAACGGATACAATAACCGATAATTATTTCACATCTTTGTATTTAAAGAAATAAGTTCTTAACCTGTATTTTATGCACACCTGGGGTGACAAAAGACAGATGTGTTGAGCAAAGATGGATGATTTAAAAGACTATTCCATAGCTCTGACCTAACCAAATCTAACTGACATCACTACTGTGAACACAAAACAAAGAGCACTTCTGATATAATATATATGATTGTTTTAGTAAAGTATCACTCAATTAAACAATACAAAAAATAAAGGCTTTTATTGAACTGAACCGCTTAGTCTGCAGATAAAACACAATGACAAAAGGCAGCCTAGTAATTTAGACTTTTATTGTCATGTTACTGATCTGTTTGAATTTTGCATTGGGGCCAGTTCTATTGAAGTGAATGGGGAAGACATGGAAAGATGAAAGATGAAAGAAAAGACACTATGTGATGTTGACAGATTTTTTTAATGTAATGTGTGTGTTTGTTTTTCTTATTATTGGTCTCCAAACAGATGATGGCTCTGTCCAGTTCTGCATAGCTCAACACCATCGTGAAGTTTGCAGACGACACAGCAGTCGTGGGGCTGATCTCCAGGGGCGACGAGACAGCCTACAGAGAGGAGGTGAAGGCCCTAGAACAGTGGTGCCAGGACAACCACCTCTCTCTGAACGTCTCCAAGACCAAGGAGATCATTGTAGACTACAGGAGGGGGAGGGCGCACACCCCCCAATCACCATCAACGGCACAGTGGTGGAAAGGGTGGACAGCTTCAAGTACCTGGGAGTCAACATCCACCAGGACCTGACTTGGGCCGGCCACACCGCCACTGTTGTCAAAAAGGCCCAACAGCGACTACACGGACTCAGGCGCCTAAAGAAATTTGGGCTAAGGCCAGAAATCCTTAGGGACTTCTACAGAGGCACCATTGAAAGCCTGCTGACTGGCTGCTTCACCACCTGGTACGGGAACTGTACCACGATGGACCGCAGCGCGCTACGGAGAGTGAGACGCGCGCCCCAGCACGTAACAGGATGTGAGCTGCCAGAACTGCAGGAACTGTATAATCAGCGGTGCCTCAGGAGGTCCCTGAAGATCATCAAAGACACAAACCACCCCCACAACAGCCTGTTCTCCCTGTTACCCTCAGGGAGGAGATACAGGGTCCCAAAAGCACGCACAAATCGCTTGAGGGACAGTTTCTTCCCGCAGGCCACGAGACTCCTTAACATACACAAATAGTGTAGTAGCTGTACTGTACCGTACTGTAGCTGCTACCATTACGTATGTCTAATGTTTAATTAGGTATATGCTATTTGCACCTGTACGTCAAATACATCAAATTCAAAATGTTTAAGTACGTCCAAGTATGCACATGACGGGCCCTATTCTCCCACAAGCCTTCGGCGCTAAAACGGGCCTTAAATGCAAAGAAACGTGCCTTGCGCCTGTTTTGGGATGATATCAATATGGCTTTACGCTGCCAAATGCGCTTTAGGCCGAATGGGCGTGGCGCAGTCCCAGAATGGGCCAAAGTGGGCGTGTCGGCGCTAAATACCGGCGTACTGCTATCTTCCGCCCTGGCGTTAATTTAGCGCCTTGCGCCTTTGAAAAGCAGGCCTATTCAGTGGGCCAGTTGCGCGGAGCGCTCCCCTCTGGCTCTCTCCCTCCCCTCTGGCTCTCTCCTCTGTCACCCTTCTCTGTGTCACTCTCTCCCTCTCTCCTCACAGTCTGACAGGCACAATACCGACTGTCTCTGACTCCCTCGCTCAGAGTCCCATAGAAAAAATAAGCTGTAACTTCACTGCAATGTGAATGTCCCAACATGCATTGTGTTTCTCCATTTCGCTACTAAATAGCAACCAAATGAGCCGAAAACCTATATTAAGGGAGGATCTAAATAATGTGTAATGGTAAGACAACCTCCAATTGTAGAACATTTCAATATTGGACCAAATAAAACATCGAAATGAAAACACCACCCTATTTGAAACATATATGTCCTACTGGGGCTATAAATATCCCTTGTCGATTTAACGTGATTTAGATAAGTGACAGCGGAACGCGCTTCGGAAGCTTCTACTGTCATCTGCTATACTGTGATGTCCGCTCCAATAACTTGGCCCTACTCCACATTTAGTTTTACAATAAAAACACATTTATGCAATGACTTTACATAATGTAGGCTATATTTATGTGCATCATCCTTCCTGCAGCAGGCGAGAGAAAATTATATCTTTCTGGACAAACTTTCACCAATCTAATAGGCTATATTTTTCTAGCTGATGCGTTTAGAACATTATTTTCACTTTGATCTTGCTATAGTGTAGCATTTTTACATGCTTGCAGTATTTCAACTGCAGTTATATTGGTTTGAGAAGCATCATAATATGGAATAATAGCTGATATATGGAGACAGACGGGATGAAGGGAGGTGGGGGGGGGGGGGATCAGAGGCTTGGGTTTCGTCTGGTTTTGCTGGACCACTGGAATGGAGCTTAAAAGGCAAGCATGCGATTCGTTTATTGCACTTATCCAATGAACTGACGGTGCATAATTTTACGCTTAAGGTTGTAATGGTTGAGGCTGCGTCTAGCGCCAAGACCAAGATATCAAGTGCGCTGGTCCACGGCCACTGATTTGCGCTGCGCCAGGCGCTCGGCCTAGAAACAGCGCCGATGCAACGATAGGGACCGACATGTGCACCTATGTGCAGTGAATATGCCACTGTCTCTGACTTGTCTTATCACTCTACTGCCTTATTGCTTGTTGTGTCTTTGTTGTTTTTGCACTCATATGCCCTGTTATATTTGTACTATGTTGTAAACGGAGTTCACAGCACAAGAATTTCACACGTGATACTTGTACTACGGAGTGACAATAAAAATCTTGAATCTTGAATCTTGAATCAAAAGTCCCTATTTGGTTTATAGTGGGACTCCTGGTTAGCTTAATAATGTTAGTGGAAAATGCATCCTCGTCAGGTTTGGTTTAACGTAACGTAATGGCCACTCTGAGACTGCTCATACACATGAGGTTACTAACTCTGTCCTCAGCAGCAGCAGCAGCAGCAGCAGCAGGATGTCCCGCTTCAACCCACCATGAACACAGAGCCACATGATACTCCTAACAGCAGTCCCACTCCTTTGAAACCCTCTAGCAAGTTTAGAGGTAAATCCTACTTTATACCTCCCAAGTACAGAAACCCATCTCTGGACATTTATTGTAGACTGGTTGAGAGGGATGTGTCTACTATCTTTAGTAAAAGAAAGGAGTACAAAGTGAGGAATAATCTGGCACTTACAAATGCCAGCCCTATAGATAATATTACTGGCTACTTTCCTGCCCTATGTAGCTTCGAACCTCCTACATACAATGAAGTGTACAACATTATTATGAAACTTAACAACTCAGCTGCGGGTCATGATGAAATCAAGACCAAGCTCATAAAAGAAGTAGCTTCCTTAGTTAGTAAGCCATTAACTCATGTCCTTGCTGTCTCTTTAAAAACTGGTGTGGTCCCAAGTGACCTTAAAGTAGCAAAGGTCTTACCACTCTTTAAAGAAGGTGATCCTGATGTCTTTAACAATTATCGTCCTATTTCTGTTCTACCCTGTTTTTCCAAGGTTTTGGAGAAACTGGTTTATGCAAGAGTGTTGAAACACCTCAATGACAATAACATTCTGTACAAACACCAATATGGATTTCGTAAAAACCACTCAACTTATATGGCTCTCTTGCAACTTATTGATAAAATATCTGCAGCCTTGGATAATAACATGTTTGCAATTGGTATTTTTTTGGACTTATCGAAGGCTTTCGATACAGTGGACCATAGTATCCTACTGTCAAAACTACATCGTTATGGATTTCATGATGTTGTCTTCAAATGGCTTGGTGATTACCTTGAAAACAGGGAGCAATATGTCTGTATTAATGGTCATAATTCCAATAGAACCAAGTTATATTATGGGGTGCCCCAAGGTTCAATCCTTGGGCCTCTCTTATTTCTAATCTTTATAAATGATTTTGCATTAAAGTCAGAATCTGCTTTGTCCATCTTATTTGCAGATGATACCAACATTGCTGTCGCACATTCGGACTTTGATTCCTTGATCAGAGAGGCCAATACAATTTTAACATACACCTCAAGTTGGTTCCAGTTAAACAAGCTTTCCTTGAATGCCAAGAAGTCAAATTTCATAATTTTCAGAAATAAAAACAAAAGTTATTCCAAGCAGAATTCAAAACTTCTCATTAATAATACTGAAATAAAACAGGTGTCTTCTTCAAAATTTCTTGGTGTTTTAGTTGATGAAAATGTATCATGGAAAAACCATATTGATTATGTGTGTAACAAAATTATGAAGTCTTATGGCATTATCAGAAGGATTTCATCACTGGTAAATCGCTCCTGTCTTCTGTCACTATATTATAGTCTGATATATCCTTATTTATCATATTGCAATATTGTTTGGGCCAGTACATATCCTTATTCTCTTCAGAAAATCCTGCTAATTCAAAAGAAATTTCTTAGACTGGCTACGTCATCAAATCGTTTTGAGCCATCAGTTGCTCTGTTCAGGCAACTAAACATATTGTCAATCTTCGATATAAACGTATATCAGACTACTGTTTTTATGTATAAATGTATGCACCAAGAATTATTTTTACCTACTGTCTTTTATAATTATATATTATATATTTATAATAATTTCTTTGTACTGAACTCTAATGTTCACTCATATCCAACCAGACAATCACATAACATTCACCTTCCATTTTCCCGCACAAATTTACGTCAATTTAACATTAGGTATAGAGGTCCATCCTTATGGAATTCCACCCCCCCTTCAATCAGAACCTGTCAATCATTGCCTATTCTTAAATCAAGAATAAAAAAAACCCTGTTAAATCAATAACATCTCTTATCTGCATACATGTTTTTATCTCTTCTTCTTTACTTTCTTTTCTTTCTTTTTGTTCGTTAAATTTTAATTTTATTTCATACTTACTGATTTTATTTCTACTTATGATGTTATACAAGTAGAGGCCTCGTATAGGCCCTTGCCGGTCTCCTGCCTCTACTTTGCACATTTATTGTCGTGTTGATAACTATCAGTATTTTTGTATGTTTGAATATGTGCTAAATAAACAATAAAAAATAAAAAATAAACAATAAATCTATCTAAGGAACAACTGGATGACCTTAAGGCTATATAAGGGATGATAAAACATTGGTGGTTCAGAGTGCAGATAAGGGGGGTGCTATCGTGGTCCTCAACCGCGACTCATATGACAGGGAAATCCAAAAGCAACTCAACAACTCTAAGTTTTACAGAAAGTTGGATCACAACCCCATTTCTGCCTATCTCCGTATAGGCGTGTTTATGCCCAAAAGTATTGTGGAGGTGTGGTCATGCCTGTGGCATGTGGTCTCCTACCTAAAGCAATCTAATGTTACACCACAGACCTGTATGGTTGGGAATTATGTAGCCTAATAAAACCATGACAAACGAATTCTCATTTTTAAATCAAGGTGTGTTTTTTCTGGAATGCAGGCTATAGTTGAAACTCAACGTGGCATTCCAAGGAGAGAAGAGTGTGTGCAGGCGCGAGGAGAGTGACATCCATGCCGTGCGTAAATGTATCCAAGCAAGGACTTCCTGCACTGCGCGGAGATGTAGAGACTGTCTGCGCTCCAATACTTTTTGGTTTAACGTAATGCCAGCTGAGATGCTTCCCCTCAATATTGCAATAGTGTTGTTATTAGGGCTGTCGCGTTAATCGCCTGCCGCTATTTTGTCCCTTCGTAGCACCCGTACTTGCAGTCAAGCTGGTCGCAGCCGTTTCCTGTCTCCTGCCTGTGCAGGCATGGAGGATAAAAACAGCAATATGCTTCTAAATGGCTCGTTTTACTTTAAAAAACTCCCAAATGGCACAGTGGACAAGTCAACAGGAGTTTGCACCTTGTGTAAAACGGAATTAAAATATCACCGAAGTACATCGAGTTTGAACTATCACCTAAAAGCTAAGCATACCGGAGCAGCTAGCAGCCAGCTAGCTAGCGCGAGACTCATCACTCATTCCTTCTTCAGAGTCTCGGATGCGCGGGTCCTCTAACCACTGGGAGGTCGGCTCCAATGGCTTCACGCGATATACACGTTATCAATACACAGTTTCCAATACCGAGCCATTATTCACATGGAAGTGCCAAAGTTTTTAGCTCAGACACACCCTTCTTCGGCTGTGTCATTTTGGGTTTCGACTGCTCCACAGCGCCGCCGGAAGTATCGGTTCTGGAGCGTGTACTGCACTGTTTACAATTGTGCATTTATTTTCTATTCAAGATATTTTTTGTAGACATTGTTACCTCCTGTCTACATTGCACTTCTATTGAATTGAAAATAAATCTAAAATTCAAGATCACAAAGTACATTTATTTGCATTCATTTGATTCCCAATCACGACACACTGGTAAGAATTATTAATATCTAATTAAAAATGCTTTGAAATGCAAAATAATGGCATTTTAAACATGAAATACAAAGATGCGATTAATCGCGATTAACTATAGTTAATCGCAAGATTAATCGCGATTAAGAAAATGAATCGTTTGACAGCCCGAGTTGTTATCATCTGAAACTGTGGAACAGCCACACTGCCGGCAGCCATGTTTGGCTCTAGAGCGCCTGGCACCAGGTGCAGCTGTGACGTCACGAGCTCATGCAAAATGGCCATATTGGATGATAATGTATCGGTCCGTTAAATATGGTGCATTCCTACTGTAAATGCTGCTATGATTACTGGATGTGATGTTTTGAGAGAAGAAACTAAATCAACAGAGTATCATGACTTCTTTCCTCTGTTCAGTAGAATCAAATAAACTCATCTGTTTTCAGTTCTTACCTTTGCTCAGTAGACTGCTGTCCATCTTTGAAATTATTAGGATGACCCATAGACCAGTCACTCTTCATGGACACACAGCTGGGTACAGGGGAGTCTGCTCTCTTCTGCTGGATCCTGCTAAGGATTGATCAAACAGGGTGGTGGCAGTGAACATGTTAGAGAAGCAGGGTTTTGACCAGTAGGTTGCCGGTTTGAATCCCAGTAACAACTTTGAAAGTCAACTTTGAATATGTAACTCTTTCTCCACCCTGTGAAACTACCAACAATTAGACCTTGAGCAAAGATCTCAACCCCCAGACTGTTCTGGTAGCTGCTCAGTGACCAACAGCAGAAGGCTGTTGTTGTACTGAGGAGCTCTGGTATGAATATATGTAACTATGGATGTGAGGCAGAGAAATGCTGCAAAAGAAAATATGTTAAGCAAAACCCTTCTGGAATCTGGATAGTTCATTGTAATAAAAGAAGAAACTAAATCAACAGAGTATCATGACTTCTTTCCTCTGTTCAGTAGAATCAAATAAACTCATCTGCTTTCCGTTCTTACCTTTGCTCAGTAGACTGCTGTCCATGTTTGAAGTGACGAGGATGATCCATAGACCAGTCACTCTTCATGGACACACAGCTGGGTACAGGGGAGTCTGCTCTCTCCTGCTGGACTGGCCTTCAACACAACAGAGACAGACAGAGCTTTGACTCTGGATAATGAAGGGTTAATGATGTCACTGCTGAGCTGTAATGATGTCACTGCTGAGCTGTAATGATGTCACTGCTGAGCTGTAATAATGTCACTGTTGAGATGTAATGTCACTGCTGAGCTGTAATGATGTCACTGTTGAGATGTAATGATGTCACTGCTGAGCTGTAATGATGTCAGTGCTAAGCTGTAATGATGTCACTGCTAAGCTGTAATGATGTCACTGCTGAGCTGTAATGATGTCACTGCTGAAATGTAATGATGTCACTGCTAAGCTGTAATGATGTCACTGCTGAGCTGTAATGATGTCACTGCTAAGCTGTAATGATGTCACTGCTAAGCTGTAATGATGTCACTGCTGAGTTGTAATGATGTCACTGCTAAGCTGTAATGATGTCACTGCTAAGCTGTAATGATGCCACTGCTAAGCTGTAATGATGTCACTGCTGAGCTGTTTTGGAGTCTGGTCCGTCTGGTTATGCCAGCGAGCTAATCCAGCTCACGAAGCAGAGACGCAGACCGCACTGACCGGCTGCACTCCTGTGTTAGTTAGCGATAATAACAATACGACGTCCAGTCGGATAATTTCAAAATAAAACAATTCTGCACAAGTATAAAGCAAACTACAGTATAAAGACAAAACTGTTGTGAAATGTCTATTTTATCCTCTTTTTTATTTTCTTGTCATCCTCATCATCATTTTACAGTATGTGAAGCACTTTGAACTGCATCTGTGTATGAAATGTGCTATACAAATAAACTTGACTTGACTTGACTATGTCTGTTCAGTAGAATCAAATAATAAACTTGTCTGTTTTCAGTTCTTACCTTTGCTCAGTAGGCTGCTGTCCATCTTTGAACACAGGAGGATGACCCATAGACCAGTCACTCTTCATGGACACACAGCTGGGTACAGGGGAGTCTGCTCTCTTCTGCTGGATCCTGCTAAGGATTGATCAAACAGGGTGGTGGCAGTGAACATGTTAGAGAAGCAGGGTTTTGACCAGTAGGTTGCCGGTTTGAATCCCAGTAACAACTTTGAAAGTCAACTTTGAATATGTAACTCTTTCTCCACCCTGTGAAACTACCAACAATTAGACCTTGAGCAAAGATCTCAACCCCCAGACTGTTCTGGTAGCTGCTCAGTGACCAACAGCAGAAGGCTGTTGTACTGAGGAGCTCTGGTATGAATATATGTAACTATGGATGTGAGGCAGAGCAATGCTGCAAAAGAAAATATGTTGAGCAAAACCCTTCTGGAATCTGGATAGTTAATTGTAATAAAAGAAGAAACTAAATCAACAGAGTATCATGACTTCTTTCCTCTGTTCAGTAGAATCAAATAAACTCATCTGCTTTCCGTTCTTACCTTTGCTCAGTAGACTGCTGTCCATGTTTGAAGTGAAGAGGATTATCCATAGACCAGTCACTCTTCATGGACACACAGCTGGTTACAGGGGAGTCTGCTCTCTCCTGCTGGACTGGCCTTCAACACAACAGAGACAGATAATGACGGGTTAATGATGTCACTGCTGAGCTGTAATGATGTCACTGCTGAGCTGTAATGATGTCACTGCTGAGCTGTAATGATGTCACTGTTGAGATGTATTCAAGATTCAAGATTTTTATTGTCACTCCATGGTACAAGAATCACGTGTGAAATTCTTGTGCTGTGGACTCCGTTTACAACGTAAGACAGGTCAGAGACAGTGCGCATAGCTGCACATACAGTAGGTGCACATGTCATGTGCATACTTTAGACGTGCTTCTACATCTTAAATTTTACGTATTTGACATACAGGTGCAAATAGCATATACCTTATTAAACATACAATTAAACATTAGACATACGTAATGGTAGGAGTCACTGCTACCATACGTACCATATGTATGTACCATACCATATGGTACGTATGGTACGTATTACGTACCATACGTATGTACGTACGTACATACGTAATGTCACTGCTGAGCTGTAATGATGTCACTGTTGAGATGTAATGATGTCACTGCTGAGCTGTAATGATGTCACTGCTAAGCTGTAATGATGTCACTGCTGAGCTGTAATGATGTCACTGCTGAGCTGTAATGATGTCACTGCTAAGCTGTAATGTCAATGCTGAGCTGTAATGATGTCACTGCTGAGCTGTAATGATGTCACTGCTGAGCTGTAATGATGTCACTGCTGAGCTGTAATGATGTCACTGCTAAGCTGTAATGATGGATTGATCAAACAGGGTGGTGGCAGTAAACATGTTAGAGAAGCAGGGTTTTGACCAGTAGGTTACATTTAATAAAGATTTAAAGTTATGCATAATTAACACGTTCACTGCCGTGGACGAGTTAACTCGTCAAAAAAACAACAACGGTTGACTGCCGTCAACGAGTTAACTCGTCAAAAAAAAAAATTGACGGTGGGACGTTGATCAAAGCCCCCTACATTTCCTATAAAAATATGGGAGCCACCGAACGTGTACAACCCATTCCACCGACCCACTAAGTGGCGACAGTGCTCTCCAGACTAGAGAAAGCAGAGCAAAAACAGCAGGAAAAAGCGTGAGGAAACCATTCTCATGGCGAAAACGCTTTCGCGCTGGGAGCTGGCGCACAACGGTGGGGGATTCCAAAAATAGACTCTGGGTGCAACACACTTTGAAACACGTAGCAGAAAGCCCAGCATCGCACGCAGCTTCATCAAAGCTCACAACCGAAACCCCAGAAACGAACGAGCCCGATCCAGACTAGCCCGACGAGCGGCCGCCAGGCAGCACAGACAGGCAGCAGAGACTCGCCTGTGACACACGCTGCAGAGCCACCAGAGACACACCCACGGAGGGAGGAGTTTGAAGGAGAGGGGGGTGGGGGTGATGTTATATTGGAGGAAATTACTGTTCAGAACTATTGTTTAGATGTCTGATGTCTCACTGATGCCAAAAATAAATGATTAAAGTGACTGTTCTGCCTGTTCTATCGAATTTCACAAAAAGGCATTTATCTCAGCTTTCCTTCTCAGACGCTGAAACCATGCTGTATTCAACTGCTAATGCCTACATAACAGAACATGATAAAAACTAACTCTTTTAGACAGAGAAAGCACACATTCTATTAGTTCTTTTGAGATATTTTGTGTTCACAAAGTCCTAGCAGAAAATAATCCTCGGCTCTTGAAAGAAGAGCCAGAATCCTCAAAAAAAACCTTGGCAGAAGCTACCTACTGTATTGGAAAAACTGTTGGCAGTGAATGTGTTAAGGGCGTGGCCCGGTTGAGTGACAGGCGGCCATACTGCCACTGGATAGTGCTTTATGGTTAGTTGTTGTCTGAGCTCTGGTCGTGTTTGTGGTGTTGCAGTCTTTTTGTCCATTTGATCCTGCAGCTGTAGCCTTGTCTCCTGTGTAGTGATCCCGGACCAAGAACCCCCCCCCCCCTCTTTTCTTTCCCTCTTCACCTCAAGGGAGATATATGACCAACTGGCTACATTTAGGTTGGTCTCACTGCCCTGGAGAACAGGAAACGACTGTTTGTCTTTCATTCCTAGGAGTGTTGTGGACTATATCAAAAGTGTCACACATCCGACATTAACGAACACCCTTATCTTAACCAAAGGGAGTTAAGTGGCTTGGATGAAAGGATGAGACCCGGGGTACATGATTTACATTCACGCCTGGCTGACTACAAAGACATTAGCTCTCTATCTTAAAGCCGGGACAGATGCCAGGACTCCAATACACGTCTGGCATTTTAAGAGACCCCTCTCTGGCAAGCCAGTGAACACTGCAAGTCGGACAATTTCTTTAAATCACAGAGAGAATGAAACAATGGTTTTCCAATGGTATAATCTATGTGACTGACAGTTTATCTCCTGAATCACAAGCTAATGAATAGATGAGGCTTTGTCCTGAGTAATTTACACCAACAGGTCGAGAATGAAGGACAGTGGAGAAGCCGTCAGGGGGCTATTGGAGAGCTGATCTTTCTGACATGGAGCCACAGTGCCACCTACCGGTGGTACTCGGTTTGAGTAAGCATCCGGCAGCTGGAATGTCTACAATGAAATAAGGTTATTTTATCAAGCAAAACAAAGTGTATCAAAAGAAGTCATGAATGTGAAAATGTCTCTGTGAGTGATGACAATTGAGTGCCAAAGAAAAATGTCTTTTTCTGTTTTTACCTATAAACATAACAATATATACGTATAGTGTCCTATAGTATGCTACGAATATAACGTGGACCGTCTGTTCAGGAAGAGGAACAGGCTGAAGAATCATTGTTTAGGAAAGTAATGATCATTTTTGACAAACTGAATGTACACATTTTTGTCTGACTTCTCAGGAATATTGTGAGAAGCAGGGGGGGAACCACATTAGGATGGGGTAAGAAACTGACCCCTCGTGAGGAAACGCCCCTCATTTACATAGGACTGATATACAAAAGCAGTAAGGAGTGAGGTGATCTCCCTCTTTGAATCCAAAAACAACTTGAAGTCACATCTCCCGTGGGACTTACGCTCAAACCAAGGAGCGTCCACGGTACGGCCCTAAATTGATCTCGGGCCTCTGCTTTGTCGGTGTGAAGCCTGCTGGCTTCCCCGCGCCGTCCTATCGATTTATTCTTTTATTTCACCGTATAATAAGTATTAGTAACCCGTGTGAAGCGTCACGAGACGATAGATAATTACTCTTATTTACCCTTTCTCGTTTGTTTAATAGTTTAGACCAAAGGCATACCTGCCCCACTTCTCACGCTGTAGAGAAGTAGGAAGAGATATTAGGTAGGCGCTGACTAGCGACGGAAAGAACGAGCCGCCGGTCTCCCTCCAGAGACCCCGGGCCAGCACCCACTCAAGGCCGAACCGCTGCCCGTTGCAGGAGAACGAGGAGACTTCCAGTGTCAAGCTGACGGTGCGACATCGAACCGGAGAGGTCTAGTTTGTGTGCCGGCCAGGAGAAGCATCGACCAAGTAAGCTCCAGATTCCTTGTTTACATGCTGGGTGAAAAGTGGTTATTGGTGCGGTCCATCTTAAGAATGAGCAGTTAAGCCCTGTTATGCCTGTCAATAATTAATGCAAGCTTTATGGTGCTGACTGATTGGGTACTTCACTACGTGTGTGTTTTGTGGTATATAACTAATCTGTGTTTATATTGGGTAATGCAATCTTCCATTCATTAGGCATTTGATTACAAATGATATCGAGCCTAGAGGGCGCGATGCGTGTATGGTGTGGAATATTTGTATAATAAACGCCTCATGTTTTGAAGGTAAAACCAGTGCTCGGTGTTTGTTATAATGATATCAGTCAATTAAAGACCTCTTCCTTTAGAACTGACTCTGATTTCCCTGTGACCAACGGCAGGAGTAATATAGATTACTCAAATAAGTAATATAAATTGCTTATTGAAGTAATATAGATTGCTAAGCGTGGTGGTGCCCTGGGGTTTTGATATTAACTTGTTGAATTAATAGTGATGTCAGAATCCATACTTCTCTAAATTCTCTACACCTGCATACAAAACCATTGTCTGACACATTTTAATTCCATCTGTTTTGGAGTCTGGTCCGTCTGGTTATGCCAGCGAGCTAATCCAGCTCACGAAGCAGAGACGCAGACCGCACTGACCAGCTGCACTCCTGTGTTAGTTAGCGATAATAACAATACGACGTCCAGTCGGGTATTTTCAAAATAAAACAATTCTGCACAAGTATAAAGCACACAGAAACTACAGTATAAAGACAAAGCTGTTGATGTCACTGCTGAGATGTAATGATGTCACTGCTGAGCTGTAATGATGTCACTGCTAAGCTGTAATGATGTCACTGCTAAGCTGTAATGATGTCAATGCTGAGCTGTAATGATGTCACTGCTGAGCTGTAATGATGTCACTGCTGAGCTGTGAGATAGAGAACAGTTATCTCATCTTACCTCTTAGCTTTGGTCCGGCTGTCATGTTCCTCAGACAGAGAGAGCCCCTCCTCTCTCTCCTCAGATAGTCTCCGATATCTTCTCATAGTGGAGCCAACAACACCTTCACACAAACACACCAACATGCTGTTAGCTGCACTCAGTCATTACTACAAGCTTTTATTACAGGATACATTTACAAAAACATACACAGCTAACTTCAGCTAGCTAATTTCATTGGGAATTCAACATATTGCTATAATCAGAGCGAAATATAAACAATATAAACACATATTGTATAATTGCACCTCAAATTAGGTCAAAAAACACTTTGATGATGTCAACTCGGACAAACTGGAGATCTGAAATGATACCCGAATTTCTGACATGTAATTCCGACCTCGACAAGCGTTCAAATCATTTTTTACAGGTCAGAGGTAATTTTTCCAGTGTTCCAAGTTGTCTTGAATGCGGTATTAGACTCGGGGGATTGGCAGCCATCTTGGATTTGAGGTCAAACCTGACTTCCCTCCACATCTGAAAATAAACCTTATGGTAGGATATTCACTAACTATGGGAGAAATATCATGCTTTTCTCACAAAGTGCACAACTGTTATGAGCACATTTGAACATTAGACCCATGGGATCAGCGGCCATCTTGGATTTGAGGTCAAATCTTACTTCCCTTCCCTCCACATCTGAAAATAAGCATTATGGTATTCAATAACTATGTGAGAAATGTCATGCTTCTCTAAAAAACAAAACAGTGCAAAATTATTGTGGTTATCCACTGTACTATTTTTATTTACCTTCAACTACCAACCAACTCTTTTTTGTGGCAATTTCATCTCCATATTTGCAACAGTCAAATGTTTAGCCGAACATCGATTGCATCTCAGCCTGTCCTGGAGGAGGGTCCCCAGTTGGGCTCTATGTTTGGCCTCTAAGCTGCATCGGCCCTCACAAGGTTCCTCCTCTCCTTTAAGGTGAGGCAATCCAGGGGCTGTAAATTGACAGGTGGAAAGGTTTTCTTGTGGCCGTGGGGTTGTGGGGTTGGGGGGTTGGGGGGGTATTTCTCTGCCTGGGCTCCACTTCTCATATCTTTGTGGGAGGGGGAGTGGGGACTGGGGTAGTCGGTGCCGGGGTAGCTCAGAGTGGTTTAGGTTAGGCTGCAGATTAGCCGTGATCGTATAGTGTTCAGGCTAAGATTAGACTAGATTAGAGTAGGTCAGGACAGGGCAGACTAGGCGGTAGATTAGTTAGATTTCTTCTGTGCTAGTTAGTTCTGGTTAAGGTTAGACTAGTCAGAATGTCTACAGTTGACTGATTGAGTAGCAGCTGTGCCAAAGGGCCATAATCCAGTACTATCGTTTGTCATCTATTCAGTGGCATCATAACGCCAGGTAATTATAATATATGATAATATGATAATTGGGAGTACCAAATTTTAATTTTGCTTAATATATGACCCATATTGTGATATACATTATGTTTCTAAACTGACCCCTGTGACTATTCGTGATACTGATTTCAACCATATCGCCCAGCCCCAGACAGTATACCCTGTCTATTCTGCTCTCTCTCAGCTATGTATTTATCTGTGTTTGCCAGTGTAGGAATTTAGCCAGGGGCCACACACACACACACACACACACACACACACACATACACACACACACACATTTTGATAATTGTATTTTCATTCAATACATTTAAATCCCATCTGTATCACACTCAGCACCTGCAAGCTGGATGCCAGAAGACAACGATGAAGAGCACACACACAAACAGCGCTGTTGTTCACACTACACTTTAGCAACTTTATGCACTAATTACTATTTTTAAAGTGCCCCCAAAATGTTGTTAAAGCCCCCAATTTTTAGACCGTGAGGGCAAAAGTTGCCCCCAATATATTTCTTTAGAGAGTGAGAAGACAGACGCTGCTTATTCTCCTCTGTCAGTTCTGGGTGTGCTCATGTGATATGAGGGTGTGGCCTCATAACTTCGTGTCTAGTCTAGTCTAACATCATAATGGTCTACCTGAAAGAGTACTACTGTCTGTCCACTAGATGGAGACATTAACCACATCATCTACAGTGAAGTAAACTGCAGAGCAGCACACAATAATGCATGGACGAGTAATTTAGATGTTATATCATTATATTATATACTATATGTAGATGATTTGATAATCGCATGTCATGTTTGTCTACTGTGGGCCACCGTAGTGTTTACATGCTAAGCCTATCAGCGTGCCTCTAGCCCGGTGTGTGTCTGAGTACCGGTAGCGTGTAGCCAGTTCGATATCACATGCCAATGTATCTGCACGCAACTCTCGCTATTAAAACTAGTAATCAGTTCACAGTGTGATCCTTGACTCACACACCACACATGAAGAAGAGTTTACATGGTGTCAGAATTAGGTACGAACTCATCGCCTGTGTGAGTATTTTCTTCGCCTGACAACCTGTTTATTTTTGCCGGGGAGAGACGAGACGATAGTCAGACAACATGGCGGACGGGTTTCGCAGACCGGACCCCGTTGTTTTTGATGAAAACGTTGCAGAAAGCTGGCGAAACTTCGAGAGGGAGTATGATATTTTGGTAACACTTTACAATAACGTACACAAATACTATAGTAGTCACTAGTAAACTAACCATTAACTAATAGCCAGTTAATGAGTAGCTAATGAAAAGTTTGGCATTAGTCAATCACTAGTTAATCATAGTTAATGAGTAGGTAGTCATTAGTTATTGATTAGTATCTAATTTCCTGAGTAGAGTAGTTAATCATTACCTAATGATTACTAAATGTCAGCTCGTGAATAGAGTAGTTAATCATTACTTAATGATTCCAAAATGTCAGTGCGTGAATGTATTAGTTAATCATTAGTTAATCATTAGTTAATCTTTTTGTGTACCCTATTGTAAAGTGGTGCATCATACTCAGTAGTTTATGAATACTGAATCATTACCTGTCCATTAGTTACTCTTTTCGCACCCTAATATAAAGTGAAAGATATCCTTATCAAATAAACACTCCCTCCAGGTGAGACTCGAACCCTGAACCCCAAGATTGTTAAATTCTAAGTCTGGTTCTCTACCATCTGAGCTAACCAGCCTGTTATTTGGTAGAGCCATACTATAGGTCTGTAGAGTCAGAGACTAAGTATTATGTCCTATCCACATACTACTTTCTGTTCAAGTACTTATAGTTTTTAAGATATATTCCACCCAAATACTACCTTCTCTCCAAATACTTATAGTTTTAAAGGTATATTCCATCCAAATACTACTTCATGTCCAAGTACTTAGGTATGTTTCAGCCAAATACTACTTATGTCTAAGTACTTGTAAGTACTTGGACAGAAAGTAGTATTTGGGTGGAATATACCTTTAAACTATAATACTTGGTCTCAGGCTCTACATTCGATAGTATGGCTCCAACGAGCAACAGGCTCGTTAGCTCAGATGGTAGAAAACCAGATTTACAATTTAACAATCTTGGGGTTCAGGGTTCGAGTCTCACCTGGAGGGAGTGTTTATTTGATAAGGATATCTTTCACTTTATATTAGGGTGCGAAAAGAGTAACTAATGGACAGGTAATGATTCAGTATTCATAAACTACTGAGTATGATGCACCACTTTACAATAGGGTACACAAAAAGATTAACTAATGATTAACTAATACATTCACGCACTGACATTTTGGAATCATTAAGTAATGATTAACTACTCTATTCACGAGCTGACATTTAGTAATCATTAGGTAATGATTAACTACTCTACTCAGGAAATTAGATACTAATCATTAACTAATGACTACCTACTCATTAACTATGATTAACTAGTGATTGACTAATGCCAAATTTTTCATTAGCTACTCATTAACTGGCTATTAGTTAATGGTTAGTTTACTAGTAACTACTATAGTATTTGTGTACGTTATTGTAAAGTGTTACCGATATGGTAGTTGCAGCAGCACATTATGACAAGCCTGCGAAGACAAAGGCTTATATACTCCTTAACCTCGCTGGACCAGAAGCAGTTGAGCGGGAGTGTTCATTTGTTTATGCAGCGGAGGTGCGTGCACCCGGGGACGACGGAGCAGTGCTTGCCCGTGCGGAGTCCAGGGAGGACCCGGAGTGTTTGAAGAGGAAGTTTCGAGAGGTCTGCAATCCCCAAAGCAACAGGACAATGGAAAGACACAAATTCCACTCGAGAAACCAGAAGCAAGGAGAGAGTATCGAGTCATTTTTCACTGATCTGAAGATGAAAGCAAAAAGGTGCCACTTTGGAGATTTGACTGACGAGCTAATCTGTGACCGGATTGTGTGTGGCATTATTAGTGACTCTTTAAGAAAATCTCTGCTGAGAGATAGTGAACTAACACTTGCCAAAGCAATCTCACTCTGTCGAATCCATGAGATGACAGAAGAAAATAGCAAGACGCTAGCCACACAAGCCACCAGTGTCGATGCAGTGAGGCCATTTCAAGGCAGAAAGCACCAGTCAAAACCACAGCCATTCTCCCGGGCCATCACAAGATGCAACAACTGTGGAGGTAGTCATGCTGCTAAGCAGGAAAAGTGTCCAGCTTTCGGACAACAGTGTCATCATTGCAACAAGCTAAACCACTACAAGAGCTGCTGCAAGTCTAAACCACGCAGCCAAAGCAGTACAAACAGAAAGCCTTACAGACAGTCTGTGCATGAAGTGACAGTGGAGCAGCCCACATATGAAGATGAAACGTTTTATGTGGACGGTGTCGAGGTCGATAACTGTGTTGACTGTGTCAATTCATATGCAAATGAGAAGGACGAAGGATTCGTCACAATACACATAAATGGCAGGTCAACAGAAATGAAAGTGGACACAGGAGCAAAATGCAACGTTATGTCACAAGAGACGTTCAAACATGTGGCTGACGGTGAGCAGCTTGTAAAGCAGAGGAAAGCTACAAACCTCGTTGCTTTATGGTGGAACCAGAATTGAAACACACCACACATGAAGAAGAGTTTACACTATATAATTCAATGACGAGTGAGAATAGACCCTTTTCACGTGGGCCATTTTGTGTGAAAAAGGCAGAATAAACACAGGTGAAGCAAAACACTAATGAGGGTTTCCAAATTCCAATGGAAGTTTGAAACCCTCTGCTTGCACCTGTGTTTACCCTGCCTTTTCCACACAAAATGGGCCCCGTGAGAAGGGTCTATGAGAGTGCATCTAAAATCTGTCTGACGTCACAGTCTGCAATATCAAAATGGTGTCTGACTGAAGAGCGACATGTGACAAGAAGTTCTTCCATTTTACTATAGCAAGAGATGATATATATAGCCTCAACGCATTGAGGCTAACTGACAGCAAACTCACAGGAGTCCATCAACAGTCACTTCAGACTGAGCTTGAACCACAATCAACTAGTTTCCTAGCACGAGCGCATTGTTCTAATTGTGTTCACTGTAATGCTATGATCAGATGTGAGTTTCCACACTGGAAAAAAAAAAAAATCTTTTTTTCTCAAGAGTAGGATTTATTAAAAACCAACATTTTGTTGTCTATCTTTTAGAGAGAGAGAGAGAGAGAGAGAGAGAGAGAGAGAGAGAGAGAGAGAGAGAGAGAGAGAGAGAGAGAGAGAGAGAGAGAGAGAGAGACAGACAGACTGCTTATTCTCCTCTGTCAGTTCTAGGTGTGTTCATTTGATAGTCTAAATAAGCAAATAGGCTAACAGTTTTAACAGTGTTAACAGTCTCATTAAAGAGTTAAATTAGAGTAAAAGTGTCAGTAAAGTACTGTTACAATAGCCTACCTTTACCTGGAGAAGATAATCTGCGCCACACCGAACAAGGAAATGATGAAGTCGCGGAGGGCGGAGAGAGAGAGAGAGAGAGAGAGAGAGAGAGAGCGCGAGAGCGAGAGCGAGAGAGAGAGAGAGAGAGAGAGAGAGAGAGAGAGAGAGAGAGAGAGAGAGAGAGAGAGAGAGAGAGAGAGAGAGAGAGAGACGGTTGTGACAGGAAAAGGATATGGGACACAACCACAACCTCTGCACATCTTGTACATCAGACACTATAGCCTTAACCTTGCTTGCAAGATGAATAACCTCGCGAGATCAAAAGAGATTCTCTCGACGTTTAGTGAAATGTGGAGCTAAACCGTCCATCTGGCAGCGTCAGGTTAACATAGCCTAGGCCAGTGGTTCTCAAATGGGGGTCCGGGGACCCCCAGGGGTCTGTGGCACTTTGCCAGGGGGTCCACGAAAGGTTTTCAGGAAAATAAAAAAAATATTTATATTTTTTTTTGCAAAAGCTTCATAGTTCAACAAAAATATTTTATGCTTTAAATTTAAAATGGTTCATGGATTAAATTCTAATCTAACAAACCTATCAATTTAAAAGTCAAGCACGTTACCATGGAAACAATTAAGCTTAGCCCAAAATCACAAATCAGAATGGGGGGGTCCCCAGTATATTCTATCTATTCTATCTTGTAAGGGGTCCTTCGCTGAAAAACATTTGAGAACCTCTGGCCTAGGCTACTGTACAGATATCTTCAACTCCTTTTATCCTATTTTTAAACTTTTAAACTTTTGTCACCTAGCCTATGTACATATTTGTTTGCAAGACCGAAATGTTTACATATCTCTGTATTATAACAGGCTAACATTATAGTTTATATTATTGTTATTATTGTTACTATTATAGTTTTGTGCTAACCTTTCGGTTATAAATTGTGTTACTTTTTGTTTTGTTGCACACTTGCTTTGGCAATGTAAACTTATGTTCTCCATGCCAATAAAGCCTTTTGAATTGAATTGAATTGAATTGAATTGAGAGACTAGCGTCAAATGAGTAAAAGCTTCAAAGTAAAAGCATGATAAAGTTAGTAGAGAGAGAGATCGAGAGCGAGAGACAGAGCGAGAGACAGAGCGCGCGCGCGCGCGCGAGAGAGAGAGACTAGCGTCAAATGAGCAGGATTGTTTTGCTTCAGCAGGAATTGCACTTCCGGTTTAGTGATTTTGCCTTCAAAGTAAAAGCATGATAAAGTTATTATTTTTTTACCATAAAAATTGAAGTAGAAATTGAACTATGTCCAACATAATGAACATAAGAACACTAAGATGAACCTCTAGTTTAATGTTTGAATGAAAATAGACCTACAAAGGAGACGATGTGTTATTTGTTGAAATGCTTTCTACACTAATAACAACAGTTTGGCAAGTGTAAAAAAAATTAAATGACAATTATATGGTTGATTCATAGTATAGGACGAATCAGCGTGACGTCACTTGCCACCCAGAAATGCGGAACCCCGCGGCAGTTAATAGTATGAGTTGTGCCAAACAAACGTTAAAGGAACACTCCGCCCATTTTCAACCAGCTTTGTATCATTAGAACATCAGTAGTATATCAGAAAACTGTAAACGGTTTTGAAGTCTGTCATTTAATTTGACAGTTATTGAGTGTTAAGGTCCACACTAACTCAAATCAATTACTCATTAACTCAAATCAACTCTCAATAACTGTCAAACTATTCATCATTCATCTAGTTATTGACAGTTGATTTGAGTGAACACATTGAGTGCCACAGCGCTTCAGTAAAATTGTCTGGAGCCTGTGCCAGATTAACTTCCATTCAGTTGAAAACAGCTATAGAATTTTTTCTATTAGGGCTATATTGACAGGGCTGGACTCTAATGAAACATTGGACACTCCTGCTTCTTCCAAAGAAGAAATTTTGTTTCTAGACAGTTCCATTATGAAATGACAGCCTCTGAAAGAAGAGCACTTTCAAGGGTTTTCTGCTGTCTTTTTTTACTTTTCAAGATAAAGTCACTTTTATGAATACTTTTTGCACTCTAATTTCAAGCACATTCACTGACTCTAGCTACTATTTTCTGATGTAGTGACATGGTGTAGTTCTGTGCAGCCTGCGTGCCCCACCCCCCTCTCCCCCCCTTCCCCCCTCTCCACCCCTGAGCTGCGGGCTCCTCCCCACACGCACACAGTCTGTTTTCTCAGCCTCCGTTTTTGCCCGGATCCCAGCGCAACAAGGAAATGCCAAACGGGACTGAAGAAAAAGGTTTGGCCGTTCGGCTTCGGGTGCTGCCTTTCTGGCAGGGAATCGTGTGGAGAAACTATATGCAGACAGATAGACAGAAGCAGAAGAGCTCAGTTGTGGGCGCGGATGCAGCCAACTGTCAGCTGCAGACAGAGCAATCTATATGGCTCTGGCTGCAGCATGCATCGGTTTCGCTTTGATCACGGCTTTCTCCGCTTTCTCCTGCACAAAGTAAAGGATCTGAGGTGGGTGGCGCAGCTCCCGTGTAGATGTTTAAGGTGGCGCCGTGTGATCCCTTGAAGGGATTCATGCTCACTGGCTGGGTACGACCTTAAACAGCAGAATTATGGAATAATATGAATTATGATTTTAGGACGTCCACAGACGTCCTTGGCACTCCTCGTTACTTTTTTTTAGGACGTCCACAGACGTCCTTGGCACTCAATGTGAGTTATTAATTTGAGTTAGTGTGGACCAGTGATGTCACTGGTCCACACTTTAACACTCAATAACTGTCAAATTTAATGACAGACTTCAAAACCGTTTACAGTTTTCTGAAATACTACTGATGTTCTAATGATACAAAGCTGGTTGAAAATGGGCAGAGTGTTCCTTTAATATCTCAAAAACTATAGTGGGCATAGTGGGTAGGCTATATTAATGCATGGTCAGTGCATGGTCAGTGTCAGACGCTCTGACCATGGTCCGGATCACTTAGTGTGTGGTCGGTCAGGTGGTCAGTGTGGTCTGTCACGTGGTCCGTCAGTGTTCCTTCTTGTCTTAATGCATGGTCAGTGTACAGACGCACTGACCATGGTCCGGACCACTTGATGTGTCATATAGAGATTATAGAGATTGGAAACATCTTGATAGATAACATTATTACATTCCCTCAAATAAGTCGTCAAACGACTGTTATTTCTTTGTGACAAGCAACTTTTTTTCACAGAGTTTGATGAGGAAATGCGCAGAGCACGAGCGCCGCCCGCAGGCAGACCCTCGGCCAAGTAGGCTACATTACCCAGCTGCATCAGTCACGTTCTAGACCGGACCTTGCACCCATAATCATTTGACAGCCAGGCTTCAAAAATAAGGTGGATAAAAAGTAAAAATGTAAAAAAAAAAGACATTCATGAGTGAAACAACAACAACAACACTGGCAGGTGTTGGACGGCCGGCGGACAGGAGAGACATCGCCGCCCTCGGGGATACCAATCAACCAGCCAGACAACCAACCAACCAACCAACCACACAGCGAGCCAGTCAGCCAATCAGTAGGTCAGTCAGGCGGGCAGAGAGTCAGACAAAACCCAAAACAAAGATGGCCACCACCACAGGAAGCCGCGTTGTGGAACGGTTTGGTGTTTTTTGATTGAGTTAGCGGGACAGGAAGGAAGGAGCAAGAGACACAGAGGGACAAGTGTTACCAAAGGTTACCATGGTTCACCAAACGTTACCAAGGGTTACCATTCATTACCAATATGTTTACCAACAATTACCATGGCTTACCATTGATAGCCAAGGATTACCATGGTTACAGAGTGACAACATTAAGAGCAGAGTTAAAAGGAAGGTTAGGTTTTGGATATACAGCCGCTAGTTCAAATGAACAGCAACGTTTAAGTTTAATGGTGAGAAATGAGTTGTGTTATTGCAAATGTCTCTTACGGTTTACTAGGCACTCATTAGGTTTGTTGTGTGTAAACTCATATTCCAATTGTTCTAACAGATGAAGTAATCCACTGTCTTCAATTGGTATTGTAAAAAGAAGCTATCTGGATATTTATGATTAAACAGCGTGTAGAAGTTGAGTTATATGAAGAAGCCATCGTGCAGAAGATGAGCTTCTACCAACTCAGATCTCTTAACATGGTAATGGTAAGTAATGGAGTCACTGCGTTTGGCTAGAGCTGCTGGTCAGTCCTTGGCTCTATTGCTGCTAGATCTGTCAGACACAGTTAGCCACCTAATCCTCCTCTCCACACTCACTGAGCTTGGTATCTCAGGATCTGCCCTCTGCTGGTTGAGGTCCTACCTCTTCTCATATCACTGTTATGCTGAAGACACCCAGCTCTCCCTATCATTCCTGCCTGCATGAGGCCACTCACATTACAGGCAAATCCAATTTGGTGATAAAGTCATTAATCATCATTATCTTGATTGGTTTCCCAAATCTGATTTGGGAGTGTGACCGCACTGCCACAAATCAGCCTATCTGCATGGGTTGTTATGGTAACGACGTGGGCGTCAGTAAATACGTATGTTGGTGATGTGGTTTTCCTGCACAGAAGCATTTGATGATGAGTTGCGAGTGACGTTCAAATCAGATTTGGTGGATCTGCGCGTCTGCACTGAAGACACATCAGTCAAAAGCACATTTGAAGCAGATTTGAAACTACCTCCATATGTGGTTTGGGACAAGTGACACAAATCAGACTTGGAGCGTCCAGACTCATAAAACCAATCTGGGTAAAGTCATTAATAGGTCACTAAAGTTCACAAATCAGATTTGGCCTCCTAGTCTGAACATGGCCTAGCTCTCTATCTTTAAGAAGAGACTCCAGACCCTGCAGCTCTTTAACCAACACCTTCACACTTGATGAGCATGAAGGATGAAAGGATGAAAAAGGGATGGTAGATACATGAATGTTAATAGCATGAATGGTGATGAATGAGGGACATGAATGATAAATAAATCCTCTGCACTCTGTGCTGCCTGGTGACACCTGGGTCCATTCAGACTCAAGCTTGGCCTCATGGCACTTCCTCATGTTGTTGTCTTCTGACTAGATCATTGCTTGTGTTGTATAAAGCTCAGATGTACGTCTCTTTGGGTAAAAGTGTCTGCTAAGTGAATTTTTAACCTTGTAACATTGTAACACTGTAAATTGTAACATTGTAACACTGTAAATTGTAACATTGTAACACTGTAAATTGTAACACTGTAAATTGTAACATTGTAACATAGGAGTGTAAACAGAGCTCTTATTATTGAGTCACTAAAGCTCCTGGTTTAAAAAAAGAGGCAGAGCTTCATCTTAATCTAGAGGGAAATCAGGAGACAGTGATGTCAGGGTGAGCTGAACCTGGAAGCATGGCACAGGGTCAAGGGTCAATTCACTTTCTATTCAGCCAGTTAAGCTGCTGGATTCAATCCACAAACTGAGAACAAAATCTTGAAAAAGGTTCATACGTGCTGTCTTGAAAGAAATCAATGAGAATCAAGACTCTATGACTGACCAATGGACAGAAGCTTGACTTCACTGGTTGAAATGAATTTGAGCCAAACCATGCACACGACTCATTTGATATTTGATAAACAATTTGTTTCTACCTGTTGCTCTCTTGCATTTTGCAATTTGATCCTTCTTTAATCTGTTTTCAATTCATTCCTGTTAGCTTTTACTTGTTTTATTCCCTGTCAAACACTTCATAACTCTACCTGCAAAAGTGCTAAATAAATAAAACATAATTATTAAGTTATTTATATTATTGCTAAACACCACTGTCTTTCTCACTAAGCATGTGGTGTACGCCCATGTGTTACTTCTTCAGATGATATATTTGACATGACTGAGGGAAGGCAGAAAGCAGCTTGATTGGTTGATGCAGTCGTAGCACTTCATTGCTACTGTGCAGCCTTTTTGCACTAACTTATCAACTGAACACTCAGCACTTTGTATTGTTTTTATAACTTTGAATCATGCAGGGAAGTTTTGCTGATCGTGGCTCTTTAACAGCAACACTCTTCATATTCCTCGTCTGCTGACTTGCTTTGTGTTGAGTGTGAATGAGAATATGAGCACATCAAATATGAAATAAAAATAAAGTTTCCTCAGTTGTCAGCAGCAGAGGGAGCCAGAGAGCTGTTGAAGAAGATGAGAGACTGTGATGCAGACAGACAGACATCACATAACTACACATTTACTCATTGACTGTGTAGTCATGTTTTGTTATTTTAGTTTCCCTAATTAAGGTTTGTCTTTTAATTTAATTTAATCCAGAGCAGTGGTTCTCAATGTGAGGTCCGGGGGGACCACCAGGGGTCTTTGAGGGGTTCCAGGTGGTCCCAAGCAAACTGATGAATTAAATTTCCAAGAAGTGAACACAAATAGATGTAGAAGAATGACTGTTTTGATGACAGTTTCTCTGTTATCTCTTCAATACAGACACACGTACATCAATGTGTCCAGAGAAACAACTGACTAGATCATTATACAAAACCAACATGCAGGAAACTTTGATTACAACTGTGTATAGTTTACCACGCCCATTGTTATTGTCACATGACCCCACAGCTTCACTTCTCCCTCCCTAGAGAGCTCACACACACACACACACACACACACACACACACACACACACACACACACACACACACACACACACACACACACACACACACACACACACACACAGTCGCGCGCTGCAGTTTAAACTGCCGAGTGTGGGAAAAAAACAGAGTGGATGGACCAAACCACTTTGGCGCACATTGCGGGGGTGGGGGGGTGTCAACAGCCTATCAGAATGCGGTTTGTGTGGTGGCCACGTGGGTCACTTGTAAATCTGACCAATCAACAACCACACACGTGAATATCAAGCGCTAGACAGAAGAATGGACGCATTGCAAAACCTTGTAAATGTGTCTCTAATCTTGATATGAAACAGTTAGAGATGAGGTGTAGAGGCTCTGCTGTGCTGTGGCAACATGTTGGAAGTTAACTGAAATCATTTGACTCCTCAAATCATCAAACTAACAGTTTTTACCACAACAATCAGCAAATGAATCAGGATGATCTCAGCCACAGCTGCACACACACAGACGAGCGCGCGCAGACGCACGCACGCACACACACACACGTTTTGTATTAAATAATAGTGAAATAAAGCAGAATGGGTCAGATTTGTTTAATGGCAGATGTTGATACTTATATGCACACTACACACTCATCTCTTCATGAGCTCATATCAACAAGATATGATTTGATTTGAGGAACATTGTAATCACATGTTAAGTCAAAGTTATATAAAAAGTATAGAATCAAATATTTGAAACCAACACGATCAAACAATGTGAATTTAACCTTAAATTGTTGGAAACATGAGAGATGTTTAGTTTGGTCACATGAATAAAATACAAACATAACAAAGGTCCAAAAGAAAGAGATTTTAACCTGTCAATCATCAACAACAGACTGTGTGTGTGTGTGTGTGTGTGTGATTCCTGTACAGAGTGAAGCATCATGTCAGCAGCTGTGTTTGGTCACAGTGTGTTTCTCTCTCACTCCTCTAACTAACACAGAGACACTGAGGCATCAGACCACAGATTGAACCCAGGGTACAGAGGTTCAGTGAAGGTGCAGTTAAACGTGTGGAGGTGAATCAGTTTGTCAGAGGAAACGTTGTAGAAGGACAGAGAGCCAGCAGGCCAGTCAAGATACACTGCGACTCTGTTAGAGCGAGAGGAGGGGTGAGGTATGTCTGTGTAGCTGTTATTGTGCAGGGCTCTGTAACCAGCATCACAGCAGTACAGACTCCAGGACTTTTCATTCATTCCAAGCTCGCTGTCATCACCCCCTCCTCTCCTGCTGATTCCTCTGTAAGTCACTCCTATCTGAACCTCTCCTTCCCTCTTCACCTCCCAATAACAGCGACCAGTCAAACCATCTCTACACAGCAGCTGATCCCAGTAGTCAAATCTCTCTGTGTGATCAGGATATGGCTGCTCCTCTCTCCACCCCATCGTCACCTTTCTGTTGTCTTCAGACAGGAGGAGGTATCTGCTTGCTGTGTTTGGATCCAGTGTGAGTTCACAGACATCTGATGAGAGAACAAGACTCAATACAGAAACTCTTTTGATTCTAATAGAGCTGTTTATTATCTGTTGATTTATGAACACTTTGACCTTTAATTTCTTCACACTTTCATGGTGACACATTCTATCAGCCATCATCTTCATTCACAGCAGGACTGAATGAAGAGATGTCACAAGCTGCTGTGAGGGACTTTCCATGTCAGCAGTTGACTGTTTAATACTTTATTTAGCTGAAACAAAGGAGGCTATTCTGATGTTTCTGTCAAAGCATAACACTGCTTTTAACACCATTGATATCATTTATATAGTCAAACATGTTCAAGTCCAAACTCTACTTCAATCTGCCTTTTCTCATGTTCATACCAGAGTAGGACACACACACACAAACACACACACACACACACACACACACACACACACACACACACACACACACACACACACCGCATGCACACACACACACCACACACCCCCCACATACACAGACACCTCACTTCACCCCCCACACACACAGACACCTCACCCCCCCCACATACATATACACACACACACACACATACACACACACACACACACACACACACACACACACACAAACATCTGTGTTCACTTCTCACTCATGCAAGCAATCGCAACGGCACACGCTCACAGTCTTACATCAGGCTGCGTGTCCCGCGTGTGAGGACCGAGCAAGGAAAGACTGCTTTCTCGTACTATGCACCGATCAAATGGAATTCACTGCAGGACATTATAAAATTGGATCAATTACTTCCTCTGGTCTCGTTCAAGGCACTCCTTCGCGACACCTTATGTGAGAGATGCACATGTTTTTAGCTAATTGTTCTATTGTCGACGGACTCTAGTTGCAATTTGCTCTGTTTTGATTCCTACTTGCTTTAAATTGACCTTGTTGTTTTGATTGTTCTCATCACTTGTCCTGTTTGTCTGAAACTTTTTGTACATGTACTTTTGTAGCAGGGCACTCTTGAAAATGAGGGCTTGCTCTCAAGAGGCTTCCCTGGGTAAATAAAGGAAATCAAATCAAATCAAATCAAACACAACACACACACACACACACACACACACACACACACACACACCTCACCTCACCCCCCACACACACAGACACCTCACCCCCCCCACCCCACATACACACACACACCTCACCTCACCCCCCACATACACAGACACCTCACCCCCCACACACACACACACCTCAGCCCCCCCCACATACACACACACACACCTCACCTCACCCCCCACACACACAGACACCTCACCCCCCCCCCACATACACACACACACACACCTCACCTCACCCCCCACATACACAGACACCTCACCCCCCCCCCACACACACACACCTCACCCCCCCACATACACACACACACACCTCACCCCCCCACATACACACACACCTCAGCCCCCCCCCACACACACAGACACCTCACCCCCCCCCACATACACAGACACCTCACCCCCCCACACACACACAGACACCTCACCCCCCCCCCCACATACACAGACACCTCACCCCCCCCACACACACACAGACACCTCACCCCCCCACACACACACAGACACCTCACCCCCCCACACACACACAGACACCTCACCCCCCCACACACACACAGACACCTCACCCCCCCACACACACACAGACACCTCACCCCCCCACACACACACAGACACCTCACCCCCCCCACACACACAGACACCTCACCCCCCACACACACAGACACCTCACCCCCCCCACACACACACAGACACCTCACCCCCCCACACACAGACACCTCACCTCCCCCCCCCCACACACACACCTCACCCCCCCCCACATACACAGACACCTCACCTCACCCCCCCACACACACACACACAGACACCTCACCCCCCCACACACACACAGACACCTCACCTCACCCCCCCCCCCCACACACACACACAGACACCTCACCCCCCCACACACACACAGACACCTCACCCCCCCCCCCACACACACACCTCACCCCCCCCCCCACATACACAGACACCTCACCTCACCCCCCCCACACACACACACCTCACCCCCCCCCCCCCACATACACAGACACCTCACCCCCCCACCTCACACAGACACCTCACCTCACCCCACACACACACACATCACCCCCCCCCACACACACAGCTCACCCCCCCCACACACACACACCTCACCCCCCCCCCACACACACACAGACACCTCACCTCACCTCACCCCCCCCACACACACACACACACACACACACACACAGCTCACCACCCCCACACACACACAGACAGCTCACCCCCCCACACACACACACAGACAGCTCACCCCCCCCCACACACAGACACCTCACCCCACCCACCCACACACACACCTCACCCCCCCACACACACACACACACACACACACAGACAGCTCACCCCCCCCCACACACAGACACCTCACCCCACACACCTCACCCCCCACACACAGACAGCTCACCCCCCCCCCCCCAACACACACAGACACCTCACCCCCCCACACACAGACACCTCACCCCCCCACACACACACACCTTACGTCAAGTTTCATGCTATTCGGCATAGCACCACCTACTGGCAAACACAGAAAGCGCTTTATCTCGATAACCGTTAGTCCGATCAACTTCAAACTTGGGGAAAGCGCTTAGGGGCAGGGGTGGGCAACATGTTTTTCCTGAGGGCCATACTGACTTACATCAAGTAAGTGAAGGGCCACACATTGGAGATCATACCTGCCAACACTCCTGATTTTCACAGCAGTCTCCCTATTTTTAACCCTCTCTCCTGTTGTGATTGGTAATTTCTTGTTAATCTCCTGATATAATAGTGATACAAATCCAATGGCTGTAGCAGATGAGTTTTATTAACATAATTCTGCCTTTTATTGAGTTTTTGGGGGTCGTTTTGTTTTTCTTTGAGTCCGGGCCTGGGGCCAAATGTGGCCCCAGGCCCGCTAGAAATGAACTGTTATAACAGAAGTGGAGTATTGGCCAGAATGACATGAACATTTGGACACTTATTCAGCAGGTATCTTGTATGTTGTGTTCAGGTGCACTGTAAAAAAAAATAAAAAAAAAATAAAATAAATGCAATTCCATCGTGGGCCACACCGCATGCGTGGGCTGTATTTTGCCCATGTGTGGCTTAGGGGGACCTGATAGAGTGCAGTGCTGAATTTGTGCAATTGGCATAGCGCCACCTACTGGCAACACAATTTTTGTTTATCTCGAGAACCATTCGGCGGATCGACTTCACACTCGGGGAATGCGCTGAGGGGGACATCACGGATTTCAGTGCCGGATTTCATGCAATTCGGCATAGTGCCACCTACCGATACCTTACACACACACACACACACACACACACACACACACACACACACACACACACACACACACACAGCATAATACCAGCAAACTAGATTATCAGGCCGCATAGCGGCCTGATAATCAAGTATGTTATATATCCTATAATAAAATTGCCTAGATGGATGGGCGATTTGATTTAGTTTTGTGTCACGAAAGTGACATCGCCCGATGTCACTTTGGTGACGTTCAGTTCCAAAAAAATACCCTTAGACCTCAGGGGCCGGTTGCACCAACTGGTCTTAACTATGCCTGGTCGTAACTCCTACGTCGGTCTTAGTTAAGACCAGTCTTTAGAGTGGATTTACGCCTGTTGCACCAACAGGGCTTACGTCTGGTCTTAACTATGCTGGTCGTAGCAATGCGCGTCCATGTGAATTGCCAGGGAATGCCCCCTGATTGGATGATGTTGCAAAAATGTGCCTCACGACCTGCTTGGAGCGCACTGTGCCACTACGCTCTATCAGCCACTACTGTATGTGCATCACTACACTACACTCCTCCCACCCTCTCTCGCTCCGGGGGGAAAATGGCGGCGATTGAGCCAGACAGACAGTCTGAATGAAATTGAATGTAACATTCCCAATTCTATGTATTAAATTCTAAAAAATTAACGGCAACATTTGGGAAGGCTAAGCCACACAACTAGTTTGTTGTAATCTAACATCATGCTTCAAAGACGGAGAACTGGCTGTGTTACGACGATGACGGTAAGGACTCAAAAAGGTCTCCGCTGATAAGACACGGAGATCTCTGTTACAGGCAGGCGCTACGCCTCCTCCTGACCAGGCGTAAGAGTTACGCCTGGTCGTAGTGAAAAGAAGGCTTAAGCCGTCTTGGTGCAACCGGCGTAGCTGTTAGGTCGTAAAGTTATGACCAACTTAGCTTAAGACCAGTGTAAGACCAGTTGGTGCAACTGGCCCCAGGGTGTTAATATCCCTATAATATTCCTATAGGGGTTGACAGTGTGTCTGTGACCTGAGGGTGTTAATATCCATATAATATTCATATAGGGGTTGACAGTGTGTCTGTGACCTGAGGGTGTTAATATCCCTATAATATTCCTATAGGGGTTGACAGTGTGTCTGTGACCTGAGGGTGTTAATATCCCTATAATATTCATATAGGGGTTGACAGTGTGTCTGTGACCTGAGGGTGTTAATATCTATAATATTCCTATAGGGGTTGACAGTGTGTCTGTGACCTGAGGGTGTTAATATCCATATAATATTCCTATAGGGGTTGACAGTGTGTCTGTGACCTGAGGGTGTTAATATCCATATAATATTCCTATAGGGGTTGACAGTGTGTCTGTGACCTGAGGGTGTTAATATCCCTATAATATTCCTATAGGGGTTGACAGTGTGTCTGTGACCTCAGGGTGTTAATATCCCTATAATATTCATATAGGGGTTGACAGTGTGTCTGTGACCTGAGGGTGTTAATATCCATATAATATTCCTATAGGGGTTGACAGTGTGTCTGTGACCTGAGGGTGTTAATATCCCTATAATATTCCTATAGGGGTTGACAGTGTGTCTGTGACCTGAGGGTGTTAATATCCCTATAATATTCCTATAGGGGTTGACAGTGTGTCTGTGACCTGAGGGTGTTAATATCCATATAATATTCCTATAGGGGTTGATGTGACCTGAGGGTGTTAATATCCCTATAATATTCCTATAGGGGTTGACAGTGTGTCTGTGATCTGAGGGTGTTAATATCCCTATAATATTCCTATAGGGGTTGACAGTGTGTCTGTGATCTGAGGGTGTTAATATCCCTATAATATTCCTATAGGGGTTGACAGTGTGTCTGTGACCTGAGGGTGTTAATATCCCTATAATATTCCTATAGGGGTTGACAGTGTGTCTGTGATCTGAGGGTGTTAATATCCCTATAATATTCCTATAGGGGTTGACAGTGTGTCTGTGACCTGAGGGTGTTAATATCCCTATAATATTCCTATAGGGGTTGACAGTGTGTCTGTGACCTGAGGGTGTTAATATCCCTATAATATTCCTATAGGGGTTGACAGTGTGTCTGTGGTGCTTAATGGAGTCAGAGACCCCAAAATTGGATTTCGGACCCGTTCGGTTTTCATAGAACATCAACGTGAAACAGGGAGGAGTAACTGACAGCAGGGGGGCTTTAAAACCCCCATCAGTAACTTTTTCACATTAATATAACAGCTTTTTAGTCATTGAAGATGGTCCAGTGTATTCTAAGAGGCAGAATGTCGCCTCTATTGGTCACACACCGCCCTCCAAAGGCCTCTCCTGGCACTAAGCATTTTGTGCCTGCATCCCGTAGACAGCATGAGCGGCATACCGCGCATGCTCTGTACAGCGGAAGCGCTGTGTTCAGTAAAACAAGGAAGTAACTCGGTGCGGATTTGATATGAAAATGACGTTTGGATTATTATTTCATCATGTGGTGAGGGGGGCAACCTCCATTCCGACATACCCCTATTACGACAATCCTCTATTACGACATCCCCCTATTACGACATGCCTCTATTACGACATGCTCTATCACTCTATCCACAAACCCGTTCGGAGCCTGAGTGGCGCGTGGGTCAGAGTCCGTTTCAGACTGAAAACATAACTTGTCTGAGATGACAGGTTGAGAGGCGGGTCATGTCGATGATTTTATTTGACAATTCTGGGGACTGGATTGGGCTTTGGCCAATCCTGGCGTGTTCCACCCCCAAATCGAGTGGGATTCAGGGTGTTGTGTCGCTCTCCTCGGGAAGAGCCTGGTGACGCGAGGTTTAGTGGTTGAGTGGAGCTCAGCGAGCCGCAGGCAGCCAGCTGCCGGAGCGGAGAGTGCAGCCCGTCGGCCTGGAATCTCTGAGGTGCGACCCCTGACAACCAGGCTCTCAGGCACGCGCCATTAACGCTATTGTGGTAAATACAATATTCCTGGAATGCGAGTTTTAACGAGCCAGTTACATTTCTTTGCATTCTTAGGCATAACCGTTTTCTTTATTGTGTATATCAACTAGGGGTGTCACAATATATCGTCCCACGAAATTTCGCGATAGTAAAACGTCACGATATGTATCGTTGAGATGAAATCTCATATCGTGAAAAAAAAAAAAAAAAAAATTTTTTTTTTTTTTTTTTTTTTCAAAAGTAGACAAAGAAACGTCTTTGTTTGTTGAAGTTCAATGTGTGGAAAGTAGTTCAGTTGAACAAGTCTCTGAACAGACACATGAGAAGTTATACAGGAGAGAAACCATTCAATTGAGTTTCTGGCAAAACTGTTTACTTGACAGGAAAAACTGAAGATGCATAAAAAATAGACTAAGAAAAGTCTTGTTGTTTGAGTTTGAAGAAAAACTGAAGATGCATAATGAGAATTTATACTGCTGAGAAACCTTTTAGTTCAAAGTAAATCTAAGTGACGGTGTAACTCATTCTATTTCAAGATAAGCCTTATCTCCAATCTCATGTTTTTTCTAGTTGTTATTGTAATAATAATTTCCCACAACAGCATGTTTTGTATTTGTGCATTTCAAATAAAATACTACTTTTCCAGTCATATATTGTCATTATTCAAGTTTAAAAAAATATTGTTAAAATCGTATCGTATCGTATCGTTATCGTGAACCCAGTATCGTGATACGTATCGTATCGTGAACTGAGTGTATCGTGACACCCCTAATATCAACATACAAATGGCCAAGTTAGTAGTTAGTTTATGGGATAGGAATTCTGCCAGATGACAGGCACTAGGCGCCATTTTCTCCTTCATTTAGAAGAGAAAATTATCCTGAAATGAAGATTTGATTGACAGCTGCCATGTCGTGATATGATTGGATGAAATGGGGTAGAAATGTTATAGTACTATGTGACTTCAGCAAACTTTAGTTTACGGTTATGAATGAAATCTTGAAAAATGAACTTTTGATGTGAAAAAGTGTGAAAAACTAAAGAAATTAGATTTTTGTGATTTTTTTTGGCATGCATAGGTGCACTGCATACCCAGGTATTTGAACTAAAATAAAATAAAAGTCATTTTTGGGTTCAGCTCGACTTTAAAGCCCCATTCAGCAACTTTTCCAAGTTTTGCTATTGGGGAAACTGCGCCCTCTGGGTGCAATAGTCTGTATCAGTATCGCCATTCAAAGTCAACAAAACACAGCGCCAGAAAGCTCTATGTACATGTGACATTGGGTACTCACCACATGGTTACATGCTGCTATTCCGACATGCCTCTACTTAGACATTGACGTCTAATTGTCGGAGTGGTGGCATTTCCATTTTTTTTCAAACGTGACACTACTACGACAATTTTTTTTCCATTGTCGCAGTAGCGGCACCTTACTTTTTTTTCAAACATTCCCCCATTCCGACATGAGGTAATTAATATAAATGTCATTACTAGGCTATTATCATCACAAGTTGCATTGCGAGTTTTCGCCTGCGACTTGAATTGATAACCACTGATTTCCATAGGCTATAGGCTATTTGATTATTTTACAGGGGCAGCCAGTCAATCAAGGCTCGTTTTGATTTGAGACGGGAGGATCACGTTTTCCTGGCACAGCCACAATACGAAAGTTTTCCCTATAGCAATTTGTAACATTTATACAGGCTAGAGAAGCATCTGTCGGCCACGTAGTGATATAACACTTATTATTTCGTTTTATTTTTTCTTCGCCCATTATGCTTGCGGTGCACTGTTTCAGCACCATGGAGCTGTCAGGTCATTTTGATTAGGGCGATCACTAAATATTCATATGAGTGTTCCTCCGCATGTTCTGTTTTGATCTAAAACAGTTAAAAACACGCACATCCAAGTCGCATCCGACAGGTGCAGAGGAAATTAACTATATATTTGTATGTGTTATTTTTCCATTTATATGACTGGATTGTGATAGAAAAAAAGGTCAAACTGTTTTACACCGGCTGTCTGTTTTAGCTTGCGGCTCTTATTTATCAAATACAATAGCCTAATACCAAACTCAAAAACACATTAACTGTAGGCTAAATTCTAACTTCATAAAATGAACGGAACGGATACCCTAACATGACAACGAAAATATATAGGAAACGAAAACAAATAGGCCTGCTTTAATAATTAATAATTAATTAATGGCTTTCTTTAGCGGAGAAATCACCTCCACCGACAGCTAATAGGTGGCGGCCAGCAGTTTCTCACCAGTTCTTACTTAGTCTATACTTTCCCTGCGGCTAGGCTATATCAAGCGAAATTAAACAATATATTTGAATGGCTTTACGGAACTTGTGCTTGGCTGTGGGTTATATAGGCAGAGGCGATTTGTGCTGCGTGAATGTTGCAAATATTGATCTCACTCTCTCTCTCTCTCTCTCTCTCTCTCTCTCTGAAAAATGTAGGCTAATATGTTGCTGCTGCTGCTGCCGCTGCGCAGTCACCAACTTATAATTTATTTTTACTGTCAGACTCGAATGTGTGCATATATCTGAGCCTATTAGACTCGAGCTTTCCCTCATGCAGTCTTTCAATGAAGTCTCACAACCTCGAGATTTTGCTGTTTGCACTCGCCGACTCACCCCATGAGCGGGGAACATAGAACCCGGGGAACATAGGCATGACCCCGTTGCGGGCATGTAGGCTATGTTGGCGAACCTAAACTGTCGGAATGGCGGTACTAAAATGTGTCGTAATAGGGGCACGTCGGTGGCACGTCGTGTGTTACGACGATGACGGTAAGGACTCAAAAAGATCTCCGCTGATAAGACACGGAGATCTCTGTTACAGGCAGGCGCTACGCCTCCTCCTGACCAGGCGTAAGAGTTACGCCTGGTCGTAGTGAAAAGAAGGCTTAAGCCGTCTTGGTGCAACCGGCGTAGCTGTTAGGTCGTAAAGTTACGACCAACTTAGCTTAAGACCAGTGTAAGACCAGTTGGTGCAACTGGCCCCAGGGTGTTAATATCCCTATAATATTCCTATAGGGGTTGACAGTGTGTCTGTGACCTGAGGGTATTAATATCCATATAATATTCATATAGGGGTTGACAGTGTGTCTGTGACCTGAGGGTGTTAATATCCATATAATATTCCTATAGGGGTTGACAGTGTGTCTGTGACCTGAGGGTGTTAATATCCCTATAATATTCCTATAGGGGTTGACAGTGTGTCTGTGACCTGAGGGTGTTAATATCCATATAATATTCCTATAGGGGTTGACAGTGTGTCTGTGACCTGAGGGTGTTAATATCCATATAATATTCCTATAGGGGTTGACAGTGTGTCTGTGACCTGAGGGTGTTAATATCCATATAATATTCCTATAGGGGTTGACAGTGTGTCTGTGACCTGAGGGTGTTAATATCCCTATAATATTCCTATAGGGGTTGACAGTGTGTCTGTGACCTCAGGGTGTTAATATCCCTATAATATTCATATAGGGGTTGACAGTGTGTCTGTGACCTGAGGGTGTTAATATCCATATAATATTCCTATAGGGGTTGACAGTGTGTCTGTGACCTGAGGGTGTTAATATCCATATAATATTCCTATAGGGGTTGACAGTGTGTCTGTGACCTGAGGGTGTTAATATCCATATAATATTCCTATAGGGGTTGACAGTGTGTCTGTGACCTGAGGGTGTTAATAACTCTATAATATTCCTATAGGGGTTGACAGTGTGTCTGTGACCTGAGGGTGTTAATATCCCTATAATATTCCTATAGGGGTTGACAGTGTGTCTGTGACCTGAGGGTGTTAATATCTCTATAATATTCCTATAGGGGTTGACAGTGTGTCTGTGACCTGAGGGTGTTAATATCCCTATAATATTCCTATAGGGGTTGACAGTGTGTCTGTGACCTCAGGGTGTTAATATCCCTATAATATTCATATAGGGGTTGACAGTGTGTCTGTGACCTGAGGGTGTTAATATCCATATAATATTCCTATAGGGGTTGACAGTGTGTCTGTGACCTGAGGGTGTTAATATCCCTATAATATTCCTATAGGGGTTGACAGTGTGTCTGTGATCTGAGGGTGTTAATATCCCTATAATATTGCTATAGGGGTTGACAGTGTGTCTGTGACCTGAGGGTGTTAATATCCATATAATATTGCTATAGGGGTTGACAGTGTGTCTGTGACCTGAGGGTGTTAATATCCCTATAATATTCCTATAGGGGTTGACAGTGTGTCTGTGACCTGAGGGTGTTAATATCCCTATAATATTCCTATAGGGGTTGACAGTGTGTCTGTGACCTGAGGGTGTTAATATCCATATAATATTCCTATAGGGGTTGATGTGACCTGAGGGTGTTAATATCCCTATAATATTCCTATAGGGGTTGACAGTGTGTCTGTGATCTGAGGGTGTTAATATCCCTATAATATTGCTATAGGGGTTGACAGTGTGTCTGTGACCTGAGGGTGTTAATATCCCTATAATATTCCTATAGGGGTTGACAGTGTGTCTGTGATCTGAGGGTGTTAATATCCCTATAATATTCCTATAGGGGTTGACAGTGTGTCTGTGACCTGAGGGTGTTAATATCCCTATAATATTCCTATAGGGGTTGACAGTGTGTCTGTGATCTGAGGGTGTTAATATCCCTATAATATTCCTATAGGGGTTGACAGTGTGTCTGTGGTGCTTAATGGAGTCAGAGACCCCAAAATTGGATTTCGGACCCGTTCGGTTTTCATAGAACATCAACGTGAAACAGGGACTCGGGCTCTAGTGCTGCAGCAATCGCACACGGCTTTTAAATTGTTAAATTGTTTTAACTATTATGTTTTACGTTTTGTGTCTTATTTTGTAACGTAAACCTTGCCAAATTGCACTATCGGGGAAGAGCAAGTTCACTCGGGACAATACTTCGCTTGTGGGTTAGTGGCGCTAGCTAAATCACCTAGCTAGCATCTCAGCTAACAGCCTACACCCTGAGAGGACAGAGCTCGGCTACTCAGGAACCCTCCATTAAGAGCCTGACGACCCAGGAAACCTCTGGATTAACGTAACGTAACGTTTCCTGGTTGCGAGAGGACAGAGCTCTGTGATTCTGGAACCCTCCTAAAGAGCCGGATGATCCGAGAATTCTCTGATGGTGTTTGGTGTGGCGGGCTAGCACTGCTAGCTACCTCCAGGATTATCCCAACCAACTGGAGGCCCGGCTAGCCTAGCCTCATCAAGCTAGCTAACGGTGGGACCCGCATCGGGGATTATCGATGCTGAGATGGCGGCATTTGTGACTTTATTTGTGTTGTTCTTGATGGTCGGCGAGCTACTGTGGAAGAGCGGGGCCGAAGCTCTCTCTACGGGCTCGGCTATGCTCCGGGTCTACCCAAGGGACGCTCTGCTCGCTCTCCGGCATAAAGGAGATACTCCGCCTGAGAATCTCCCCGAGGCCGTGAGGGGAAAGCCGACGGAAGGTGCAAATCGGAGGAAGAGAGGCAGGAGAGGAGGCGTCAGACAACGGCTCCGACGGAGGGGTAACAGGCCCCCACTGCCTTCAATCATCCTCAGCAACGTAAGGTCGCTGCGTAGTAAAATGGATGAGCTCCGGATAAACATGAGATACTGTCACGAATACAGAGACTCTAGTATTATGGTGCTGACTGAATCATGGCTTCGTGAGGACATGACTGAATCGTTGGTGGAATTGGACGGTTTTTCCTGTATACGGGCGGACAGAGAAGCCTCATCGGGAAAGTCTAGAGGTGGGGGCATATGTGTTTACATAAATAACAGTTGGTGTAAACAATATACGATTAGAGATAAGCATTGTGACCCTGACCTCGAATTTCTGTGCATCTCTATGAGACCCTTCTATTTACCTAGAGAGTTTGGTAATATAATTATGTGCGCCGCTTATGTCCCTCCTAGTGGTAATGCACAAAGAGCAGCCACTCGCCTGGCTGATTGCATTCAGGCCCAAAGCCAGCGCACGCCTGGGGCCCCTGTGTTCTTACTGGGCGATTTTAATCACTGCAAACCTGAGCTAGCACTGCCAGGGTTTTACCAGTATGTAAACTGTAGCACTAGGAATGAAAAAGTCCTGGACAAATGCTATGGGAATATTAAAAGCGCTTATAAAGCTAAGGCCCTCCCCCCCCTCTCCAACTCCGACCACTCCACCGTCCACCTGATGCCTACATACAAATCCAAGCTCAAGTCGAGCAAACCCCAGGAGAAAATTGTGCTGCAATGGTCCGAGGATAGTATCGAAACACTGAGCGGCTGTTTCCTCAGCACGGACTGGAGCATTTTTCATGAGCAGGAGCTAAATGAGGCAACTGATACATTAACGGACTACATCAACTTCTGTATTGACAATGTTGTTGAGAAAAAAGTAATTCGCCACTATCCCAACAATAAGTCGTACATCACAAAGGAGGTAAAAACCATCATCAACAAAAAGAAACTGGCTTTCAAAAATAAGGACAGGGTTGGGGTGGCAGCTGCCCAAAAAGAACTTAAGGCTTAGTTCACACAGACCAGCTACGCCTTGCCTTGCCTCAACCCACGCCTACGCCGAGCTGGGCGTGAACCTGTTACACGCTTTTGTGATCACACCGCACGCCTTTTGCACGCCGAACCTGGAGCCGAGTCACAAGCGCCTCTCCTCTCTCCCGACTGTATTTTTTCACGTGTTGTCCAGAATTGTCATAGGTAGCCTCTAGGTAAAATAAATCGGATATATTTAATGTTCTATTGATGCTGGATCTGTATAACCAGGTCTGACTATAGTCGGACATTTTAGAGAGGTGATCTTGCAAGAATATGTGCTGGCAGCCTGGCACACAACAACATTGTCCATCTTGCTTCTTCGGTCGCTATTCTCTCTCATGAAGATCTGTTTGCCGACGGGGAGAAAGCCCCACGTGATAGCCACCCGTCAATCTCTCTGTCTCTGCTCAACATGTTGTAGTAACTGAATTTTATTTTGAAATTCAGTTGATTTTGCCATTTCCGACGGATATTGTGCGTTTTTCTTTCATGGCTTGACAGAAGAAGCCTGCCTGCACGCGCCTTGTCGGCTTCAAAATAGAACTCACGCCTATTCGATAAAATCGGCAAGGCATAGGCAAGGCGTGGGTACACGCAGGGTTCACGCTCAGGCGGCCGGTGTACACAGCCTTGTTGACTAAAACGGACGCCTATTAAAAAGCGTGGGTAAAGGCAAGGCAAGGCAAGGCAAGGCATCGTCGGTGTGAACCCAGCCTAACAGGATGCTGAAGAAGGCCAGAGAGAAGCATCGGGCGGCACTGGAGGAAAGTGTCAGCTCAATGGACAGTAAAGGGCTTTGGGACTTCATGAAAAGTATCACTAATATGAAGCCTAGCAGGAAGCAGATTGTTACGTTGAATGATGTGGAAAAAGCTAATGATTTAAATGATTACTTCCTCAGATTCAATACAGACTCCTCCCAGGCAGCTGGAGAGGGATTCAATATTGATACTATCACATGTCATTCCTCTGATCGTCTTATCATTGATCCTAATCAGGTTCAATCTATTTTTAGCAAAGTGAGCATGAAGAAATCTAAGGGGCCCGACGGTCTGCCAACCGTCATTCTAAAAAAAAATTCTGCTGAGCTTGCCGACGCATTGTGTCCTTTATTTCAGAGGTCAATTGATAGTCACACTGTTCCTGATCTCTGGAAAAAGTCTATTGTAATTCCAATTCCTAAGGTCTCTTGCCCATCCTCTAACAAAGATTATAGACCCATCGCTTTGACTAGCTGTGTCATGAAATGTTTTGAGAAAGTCATAGTCAACTCTCTCAGGCTGGATGTGGCACCTTACATTGACCCTTGCCAGTATGCGTACAGGGCTGGGCGCAGTACTGAGGATGCTATCGTCAGTGTGACACATCTTATAAGTAAGCACTTAGAGAGGCCTGCGGCATACGCCCGGGTCCTATTTGCTGATTTTAGCTCAGCGTTCGACACGCTTAGACCTCATGTGCTTGCTCAGAAGCTGTTAACCATGCACGTTAACCCGTTCATTGTTAAATGGTTTTACTCGCTTCTATCTATGAGACCGCAACAGGTTACGGTTAATGGCTCTCTTTCTAGCACCAAATTTAGCAGTATGGGGGTGCCTCAAGGGGGCGTGAGCTCTCCCTTCCTTTTCACTGCCTACACAAATGACTGTAGGAGAAGTCATTCAAACAATACTGTCATTAAATTCTCAGATGACACAATAATCTTGAGCCTGCTGTGTGCAGATGACTGTCCCTCAGTGTATCACAGGGAGATTTCAGCTTTTGAGGCCTGGTGTGAGGAAAACAATTTAATCCTAAACACATCTAAAACAAAAGAAATGATCTTTGATCCTAAAGCGGTCAAAGTCCACGACCCAGTGGTCATAGGGGGGAGCTGCATTGAACAAGTTAGCTCCTACAAATACTTGGGTGTAAAAATCGATAACTTGTTCAAATGGAATATACACGTTGATTATTTGTGTGGCAAATTAGCACAAAGACTCCACTTTCTCCGAAGGCTGAGACTGTTTGGAGTAAGTTCCAAGATCATGCTAACTTTCTACAATGGAGTGTTGGGTAGCCTAATAAGGTATGGCATGGAGGCATGGTTCGGCACCCTCTCTATCCAGTACAAGTCTAAAATCAACAAAATGATAAAAACTGCTATGAAGATCATAGGGCAGAGGGACTTCCCCCCCCTCCAGACCATTTACGATAAGAAAGCAGTGAATCTGGCTCTTAAAATTTTGGATGACCCCACCCACATTCTATATCCTGACTATGAGCTACTACCTTCTGGAAGGCGCTTCAGAGCCTGTAGCTTTAAGAGTAACCGCTATAAGCGCTCCTTCCTCCCAACATCTATAGCCTTATTAAATAAACTGCCTGTCCTCCCACTAGAGGGTAGAGCTCTGTCCTCTGTGAGGTCAGAGCCCGGCTACCCAGGAACCCTCCATTAAGAGCCTGACGACCCAGGAAACCTCTGGATTAACGTTTCCTGGTCGTGAGAGGACAGAGCTCGGTGATTCTGGAACCCTCCTTAAAGAGCCGGATGATCCGAGAAATCTCTGATGGTATTGGTATTGGTGTGGCATACATGGTAGCTCACTCTGAGCTCGGCTGTCCCTGCAGCCTGTCTGGTCATGTGATATTTATCTTGCCTTAGTTAGTTTTATATTCATTTTATTTCATTTTATTTCTCTTATCATTTTATCTTTTTATTTCTTTTACCCTTTACTGTGGTTTTAATGTTTTTAGTTTTAAGTAACCATGGTTTTATGATGGTTTTGGTTTGATATGCGGTTTTGGAATTGTGCAATACTTGAAGTGCAATATTTGAATTTGAATACTGAAGTGCAATATTTGGGTAGGTAGAGTTGTTAACTCGTAGCCCAGGCTGTATCATGTACTATGTTGTCCTCTTGTTTACACGCCGTTTGTCTTTAGATGTACTGTACTGTCTGTTACGTTTGTCATTGCCCTATTGCTGCTGTACAAATGCCTAAGACAAATTTCCCTTTGGGACAATAAAGTTAAACTCAACTCAACTCAACTCAACTGACAGCAGGGGGGCTTTAAAACCCCCATCAGTAACTTTTTCACATTAATATAACAGCTTTTTAGTCATTGAAGATGGTCCAGTGTATTCTAAGAGGCAGAATGTCGCCTCTATTGGTCACACACCGCCCTCCAAAGGCCTCTCCTGGCACTAAGCATTTTGTGCCTGCATCCCGTAGACAGCATGAGTGGCATACCGCGCATGCTCTGTACAGCGGAAGCGCTGTGTTCAGTAAAACAAGGAAGTAACTCGGTGCGGATTTGATATGAAAATGACGTTTGGATTATTATTTCATCATGTGGTGAGGGGGGCAACCTCCATTCCGACATACCCCTATTACGACAATCCTCTATTACGACATCCCCCTATTACGACATGCCTCTATTACGACATGCTCTATCACTCTATCCACAAACCCGTTCGGAGCCTGAGTGGCGCGTGGGTCAGAGTCCGTTTCAGACTGAAAACATAACTTGTCTGAGATGACAGGTTGAGAGGCGGGTCATGTCGATGATTTTATTTGACAATTCTGGGGACTGGATTGGGCTTTGGCCAATCCTGGCGTGTTCCACCCCCAAATCGAGTGGGATTCAGGGTGTTGTGTCGCTCTCCTCGGGAAGAGCCTGGTGACGCGAGGTTTAGTGGTTGAGTGGAGCTCAGCGAGCCGCAGGCAGCCAGCTGCCGGAGCGGAGAGTGCAGCCTGTCGGCCTGGAATCTCTGAGGTGCGACCCCTGACAACCAGGCTCTCAGGCACGCGCCATTAACGCTATTGTGGTAAATACAATATTCCTGGAATGCGAGTTTTAACGAGCCAGTTACATTTCTTTGCATTCTTAGGCATAACCGTTTTCTTTATTGTGTATATCAACATACAAATGGCCAAGTTAGTAGTTAGTTTATGGGATAGGAATTCTGCCAGATGACAGGCACTAGGCGCCATTTTCTCCTTCATTTAGAAGAGAAAATTATCCTGAAATGAAGATTTGATTGACAGCTGCCATGTCGTGATATGATTGGATGAAATGGGGTAGAAATGTTATAGTACTATGTGACTTCAGCAAACTTTAGTTTACGGTTATGAATGAAATCTTGAAAAATGAACTTTTGATGTGAAAAAGTGTGAAAAACTAAAGAAATTAGATTTTTGTGATTTTTTTTGGCATGCATAGGTGCACTGCATACCCAGGTATTTGAACTAAAATAAAATAAAAGTCATTTTTGGGTTCAGCTCGACTTTAAAGCCCCATTCAGCAACTTTTCCAAGTTTTGCTATTGGGGAAACTGCGCCCTCTGGGTGCAATAGTCTGTATCAGTATCGCCATTCAAAGTCAACAAAACACAGCGCCAGAAAGCTCTATGTACATGTGACATTGGGTACTCACCACATGGTTACATGCTGCTATTCCGACATGCCTCTACTTAGACATTGACGTCTAATTGTCGGAGTGGTGGCATTTCCATTTTTTTTCAAACTTGCCACTACTACGACAATTTTTTTTCCATTGTCGCAGTAGCGGCACCTTACTTTTTTTTCAAACATTCCCCCATTCCGACATGAGGTAATTAATATAAATGTCATTACTAGGCTATTATCATCACAAGTTGCATTGCGAGTTTTCGCCTGCGACTTGAATTGATAACCACTGATTTCCATAGGCTATAGGCTATTTGATTATTTTACAGGGGCAGCCAGTCAATCAAGGCTCGTTTTGATTTGAGACGGGAGGATCACGTTTTCCTGGCACAGCCACAATACGAAAGTTTTCCCTATAGCAATTTGTAACATTTATACAGGCTAGAGAAGCATCTGTCGGCCACGTAGTGATATAACACTTATTATTTCGTTTTATTTTTTCTTCGCCCATTATGCTTGCGGTGCACTGTTTCAGCACCATGGAGCTGTCAGGTCATTTTGATTAGGGCGATCACTAAATATTCATATGAGTGTTCCTCCGCATGTTCTGTTTTGATCTAAAACAGTTAAAAACACGCACATCCAAGTCGCATCCGACAGGTGCAGAGGAAATTAACTATATATTTGTATGTGTTATTTTTCCATTTATATGACTGGATTGTGATAGAAAAAAAGGTCAAACTGTTTTACACCGGCTGTCTGTTTTAGCTTGCGGCTCTTATTTATCAAATACAATAGCCTAATACCAAACTCAAAAACACATTAACTGTAGGCTAAATTCTAACTTCATAAAATGAACGGAACGGATACCCTAACATGACAACGAAAATATATAGGAAACGAAAACAAATAGGCCTGCTTTAATAATTAATAATTAATTAATGGCTTTCTTTAGCGGAGAAATCACCTCCACCGACAGCTAATAGGTGGCGGCCAGCAGTTTCTCACCAGTTCTTACTTAGTCTATACTTTCCCTGCGGCTAGGCTATATCAAGCGAAATTAAACAATATATTTGAATGGCTTTACAGAACTTCTGCTTGGCTGTGGGTTATATAGGCAGAGGCGATTTGTGCTGCGTGAATGTTGCAAATATTGATCTCACTCTCTCTCTCTCTCTCTCTCTCTCTCTCTCTCTCTCTGAAAAATGTAGGCTAATATGTTGCTGCTGCTGCTGCCGCTGCGCAGTCACCAACTTATAATTTATTTTTACTGTCAGACTCGAATGTGTGCATATATCTGAGCCTATTAGACTCGAGCTTTCCCTCATGCAGTCTTTCAATGAAGTCTCACAACCTCGAGATTTTGCTGTTTGCACTCGCCGACTCACCCCATGAGCGGGGAACATAGAACCCGGGGAACATAGGCATGACCCCGTTGCGGGCATGTAGGCTATGTTGGCGAACCTAAACTGTCGGAATGGCGGTACTAAAATGTGTCGTAATAGGGGCACGTCGGGCATGTCGTAATAGAGGCATGTCGTAATAGGGGGATGTCGTAATAGAGGATTGTCGTAATAGGAGTATGTCGGAATGGAGGTTGCCCCCCTCACCACATGATGAAATAATAATCCAAACGTCATTTTCATATCAAATCCGCACAGAGTTACTTCCTTGTTTTACTGAACACAGCGCTTCCGCTGTACAGAGCATGCGCGGTATGCCACTCATGCTGTCTACGGGATGCAGGCACAAAATGCTTAGTGCCAGGAGAGGCCTTTGGAGGGCGGTGTGTGACCAATAGAGGCGACATTCTGCCTCTTAGAATACACTGGACCATCTTCAATGACTAAAAAGCTGTTATATTAATGTGAAAAAGTTACTGATGGGGGTTTTAAAGCTCCCCTCCTGTCAGTTACTCCTCCCTGTTTCACGTTGATGTTCTATGAAAACGTACATGTGCACGCGCTGTAACAACACACATCACCATTTGTGCCAAAGAGCTTACATTGATAAGAAGCAAAGTCTAACAGTTTGTTCCACTGCAACATAATGACTGGAGGCGCTGTTGTAAAAGAAGCAGAACAGTCCTCGATAGGTCCTCTGACAGATCAGGTCGTTAACTTTATTATGTCTGAGGAGTCTATTTAATGAGCAACTTTCAAGTGATAAAGGACAAAAGCTGGTTATGACAACTATGATGTCACTCAGTGGTGATGGCTAAGTAGGTGGGCCTGAGTAATGTCATCAGTAATGTCACTCAGTGGTGATGGCTAAGTAGGTGGGCCTGAGTAATATCATCAGTGATGTCACTCAGTGGTGATGGCTGAGTAGGTGGGCCTGAGTAATATCATCAGTGATGTCACTCAGTGGTGATGGCTAAGTAGGTGGGCCTGAGTAATGTCATCAGTAATGTCACTCAGTGGTGATGGCTAAGTAGGTGGGCCTGAGTAATATCATCAGTGATGTCACTCAGTGGTGATGGCTAAGTAGGTGGGCCTGAGTAATGTCATCAGTGATGTCACTCGAATTTTTTACAACAGCATGGGCTTCAGGAAAGCCCTTTGAGCCTGTATGATAGGACACATTTAGTTCAGCTTCTCCTTATATTTACGCATCTACTTCTTCCTTTCTTCTTTCACAAGCAAAAGACCAGGCAAGGCCCGACAACAGCAGGGCCATTTGCAACTATTTTTTATCAGATATTGGCAAACACTGCTTTGTTTCATCTATCTGGTTTATATGCACAGTCCTATGGTCAGTTAGGGAAGCTGGCTCTATTGAAATCTTCAAAACTACACTCAAAACCCATTTATTTTCCCAATCATATGGTTGTGTTTGATGGTGTCATTCTCTGGAAACATTTATTAGCTGTTGAGTATATATAATCCTGAATTGCTGAGCGGGCTGTCTCAAGCCAGCAATATCAGTATAAACTTAGACTTAGACCTAATTTAATAATATGGCATCAGTCGACCCAGTAGCTTAGATAGAAAATCTAATAGCTGGTGAATAAACTTAGTCCTGAACTGCTGAGCGGGCTATCTCAAGCCAGCAGTATCAGTCTAAACTTAGACCTAGACTACCTAGACCTGAATTAGCAGTATAGTATTAGTCATCCTAGTAGTATGGACAGAATATCTAATATCCGCTGAATAAACTTAGTCCTGAACTGCTGAGCGGGCTGTCTCAAGCCAGCAGTATCAGTATAAATCTAGACTTGATTTTGTAGTATAGTATCAGTTGTCCCAGCAGTATAGGCAGGAAATTATTAGCTGCCAAACTTAGTTCCACCTCTGCGCAGATTCCTTCATACTGGCTCTCCCCTCTTCTCTCTGTCCTCCTCAGGTGTCCTTCACTGGCCTGACTTGCACCACCGCAGCCCTCGATCCGATCGTCATCGTCCTGTCGTCACTCTGGCTCATCCTACCCACTACTCCTTCACCTCCCACCTTCCCCGGCCTCATCATCACCACCGACCCCTATCCTCCCCTCCTCTCATCTCGGTCGATGCCACCAATGCGGACTCATGGATCCCTCAGATCACCCTCGTGGAACTCCTGATCATTTTCCCCCTTTTCAGCTAGCTAATTACCTAGTATTCCCTGAACTTACTAACACTTAAAGACTCAATTTTCTTTTGCTTTTGTTGGACACCTATTTACATTTTCAATTTTCTGTTCTTTTGTAAATTTTATTTCTATAATGTGAAACTCTGTAAATGGTTAGCCCGGCATCTTCTTGGCCTGTCCCGGAGGGGGGTCCCCAGAGGGGGTCCATAGTTGGGCCCTTACAGTACATCGGCCCTCACAAGGTTCCTCCTCAGCCAACAAGTCACTGAGGCAATCCATGTGGTGCGCACTGGGGGGGGGGGGGGGGGCATCGGTGCTCTGCATCACTAGTAGAGGGATGCCGGTAGGTTAGAATAGCTTAGGTTATGCGATAGATTAGCTACAGCCTAACTGTAGGCTGTAGACCTGTTATAGTGTTCAGGCTAAAATCAGACTAGAGCAGAATAGGACAGGGCAGACTAGGCTGTAGATTAGCTAGATTCCCTGAGTTCTACAGTGGTAGACGGATCAATAAGCGTGCCTTACCGCAAGCTGTGTATTGACGCGCGGCGGCATTAAAACTAATTGAGGTGTAGTTGCACCGTTGACCACCAGGTGTCATCTGTGAGCATCCTTGAGATCAAGTGTTGCAGGTGAATGTGACACAATAGGGCGCGCCGGGAAGAAAACAAAAGGTAATTACGGCAGCTAAATAGGCCCCAATATAGCGTTAAAATAAAATAAAAATGTAGGCTATCATGCAAAAAGTAGCCTGTAATGTTAATTTAATTTCGGACCGTCTGAATATGTTTTATTTATAGAGAGCGAGGCGAACCAACAACAAGCAGAGAAAGAGAAACGGAGATCTGAGAGTTTCTTCATTGCCCAACCGTGACAGCAGCGAGAAAAAGGGAGCTGGATATATCATTTTTCAAAATGATTTACATGGACTGTGGGCGCTATTAGAAAAGGGTGATGGATTTGTCTTGTCAGCTGACATTTGGACAAATAGGAGAGGGCACAGCTTCCTGGGCATCGTGGCCAGTTTCATTGACGGGACGTTCAAGGGGCACACCGTTCTGTTAGGCTGTGATCACATACAGTGTCACCATACCGCTGATCGCATTTACCAAAAGTATGAAAGAATTGGAACGTGCAACGACGTGTTATTCGTGTCATATGCGGGGCAGGTGTTGAAACCGAAAGTAAGACTAGCGCCATCCAGCAGAGAGAGGGAAGGAGGGGATGGTGGGCATGTCTGGACATGTCTGGATGCATGCAGGGGCAGGTGTTGAAGCGAGTCATCCTGGAGCAGATGCAGCAGAAATATGACGCAACCCAGAGGATTATGCTGAAAGCAACTCTTCTGGACCCAAGATACCGGGCGGAAAACATGGATCCCACCGATCTAAGTGATACCCAAGCTGAGCTGGTAGCAGAGATTGTGGCAGCAGTCGGCCCCGCTGCACGCGTGAGAGTGGAGGGTGAAGAAGACGAGTCAGGTGCTTCCACGTCTGGAGCTGTGCCAAAGAAAAAGAAAGCTTCCCCAGCAGCAGCCGCGGTCCCTACTGATCAGAGAGCCAAAGTCGAGATGACCAGGAACCTGTGATCGATGGAGAAGAAAACCCACTAGCCTGGTGGAAAGATAACCACGGCTGCCACTCATGGCCGGCTTGGCAGGGAAATATTTGTGTATTTGTGCCACCAGTGTACCATCCGAGCGTGTGTTCAGCACAGCAGGGATTGTTGCAATGCCACTCCGAAGCAAATTATTGCCCGAAAAGGTAAAGCTGTTGGTATTCTTGGCCAGAAACCTGTAATGGTAAAACGAAGCAAAAAGGCTAATGGCTAAAGGCCTATAGCCTATTTAACCAAGCCCAAAATGTTTAATTTCGAATTCCTTTAAGTTTATAAGATCGTGTGGTGGGCTTGTGTTGTTTAAATCCCTGAAGTTCGTTAATACAAGCTTAATTCATTTAAGATAATTGCATAATTTGTTTTGTATTTATTTTACACAGCAATATCTACTGGTTAATTTTACCAGGCTAATTTATTTTTATTTTTGTGTGTGAAATGATGAAGGTTTTCCCAATGTCCCACTAGGGTTGTCTTTTTGCAAATAGAAAGTGATCTTGTTACGAAACACCTTAGTTTTGTTACAACAATTCCTGAAGTTCGATACATGCTTAATTCGTTTATTTAAGATAATTGCATAATTAGTTTTGTAGTCTATTTATTTTACGATAAATGATGAAGGTTTTCCCAATGTGCACAGGGTTGTGTTTTTGCAAATAAAAAGTGTTCTTGTACGGAAACAAGCTTGTTTCTTTTATTTCTGTTTATTATTTATATATTATTCTATATTTTAGAAGTATATTTTTATGTTTACATTTTCTCAGTTTCTGGGATAGTCGGACAAGTGAACATGAAGGAAGAGTAGAGACTTATGGAACCCTGACTGAAGACGTTTGTTTATTCATGTAGCCTAATTAAAAACATTTTCAATGATAGCCTGAGGTGTCTGACTGCTGAATGTAGCCTATTAAAGGCCTTTGGCCTAACTGCAAAGTGCAAACTCAGCAAGCAACAATAAATTAAACAAATAGCCTATAGCAGCATTATTGGGCACCTAAGTAAATACATGCACTGTCTGGCATGCCTAGAATGTCTCTAGAACGTGAAATTAAATAACTTGAAAACTAATAAATGAAGAATCACTTGTAAAACATTTTTTTAATAAAGTGGCTGGCTGCTCGGTTCTGCCCGTTTTCGTTTAGCATTTATTTGCGTCGGGACTTCACTGCATTGAACTGCTCCGCTGCATGTGCAAAGTTGAAGGCCTCCAAACCCTTTCCACAACTTGCTGTGGCTCTGCAGGGACACTGGAGACTGGAATTGGGGGAGGGGGATGGAGGGTGGAATGTTTCACCCCTATTAGACCCTAGACCCTGTCTATTGTCTCATGTGGCCAACCTATTGAAATGTAAATAAAGGAACGGGGCAGTCCGGGGGGGCAGTCCCGATGAGAATAGGCCTACAGTAGCCTATATTACAATAGGCTATATATAAAATCTGTGGCTTTCAAGGCCTATATTGTTTGATAAAAATATGTTTTCAGACAATGGGCACGGCGCGCGCGCACACACACACACACACACACACACACACACACAGCTCCCCTACGAGAACCGCAGGCTCTGCGCACGCTGCTGTGCCTGTTGAGCGACGTGACGGGCGGCCAGCGTGGCCGAGAACCAGATGACAAATAAATAAAGTAGCTACTCTCACCTCTTGATTAAGGTGTAGGCTATGGGAGTTATTTATTTTATTTATAATAATACAGATATTTATAATAAAACATATATTATAGTTTTTATGGTAGCCTAGCCTATATTATTATTATGGCCCTCTGCAGCTGTACTAAATACGAATAAAGCAAGGCCATAAATTTTTTTTAGCTGCTGAATAAACAAATAGATAAATACACAAATAAAATAAATAATAATAAACAATAGGGCCAGTATATAGGCTACAAACCATACTGCTATAGTCTAGAGGGAACAAATAAAAGGAGCTGAATTGCCGTGGAGTGCGCAGTAGTTTTAATGCGGTTGATCACAGACTTCTCTCTAGGCTATTGCTTTAAGGGATGCGGCCGCGCGCCGGTCAAGCCACTGCTGTTATTTGTAGTAACAATGTACAAATACACACACAAAGGATACTGTTGGCAGAGTACATGAAACATTCCACCCCCCATCGCAAGTGATTTTATTCTGCATGTAGAATATTCAGCAGGAATGCACAAATGTCACACAAAGGAATAATAATAATAATAATAATAATAATAATAATAATAATAATAATAATAATAATAATAATAATAATAGGGAAATAGGTGTGTTCGAACACACTCGCCGCACACAGCGGCGAGTGCACAGCGCTGCTGTGTGTGTCAGTGTGTGTGTGCGCGTGTGCATTTAGTGTGATTCGAGTAAATCTTATGACGTGATAAGATCATTAATTCATTTTAGCACCGCGCGCTCCGCTCTCTTCAATGAGGAAATGGAAATCCAGACCTTGTAGAAAAGTGTCGATTTTCGGGGTTAGGGTTGAAAGTAATTATCTCTCTTTTCAGAGGCACACAGTTACTCACATAAGACCCTACATTTAATAGTTAATTTAATAGTTCGTTTGTGGATTTGGTTTCCAGGGACTTTAATCATCAAGGGGAGACAAAACACGATTGATTGATTTGATTTTCGTAGGCTGAGAGCGAGAGCCTCCCTGCTTGCTGCATATACTGTACTGTAGGTAGTTGTGCACTGCCGCCCCCTAGTGTCCCACTTTGATACCACATACTAACGGCAAACAGAATTAACGCCGCGTTGCGGTAAAAGACGCTTATTGATCCGTCTACCACTGTAGTTAGTTCTGGTTAATGGCTAGAGTAGTCAGATTGTCTGATTTGCTCCCCCCTTTTCCTGCTCTCTCCTCTCTCACACTCTAAAGCATACCACTCATTCTACTCTAAAGCATGGCATCCCCTCCTTTCCGTGTTCTCTCCTCATACTCTCTCTCATACTCCCCCTGCTCTCCCTCCCCACCTCCTCCCTTTCCTGAACTATCCTCCCCCACTATTCTAAAGCATGGCACCCATTCTATTCTATACCATTGCACCCATTATCTTTCCCCCGTCCCCTGCTCCTTCCACACCTCTCCTTCCTTGCTCTCTCCTCCCCCACATTTCCCATTCCCTCCCCACCTTCTCCCTTTCCCTGCTCTCTCCGCCCCCACATCTCCCGCTCTCCCTCCCTCCTCCCCTTCCCTGCTCTCTCCTCCCCTTCCCTGCTCTCTCCTCCCCTTCCCTGCTCTGTCCTCTTTCTCCCTTCCCCACCTCCTCCCCTTCCCTGCTCTCTCCTCCCCTTCGCTGCTCTGGCCTCTTTCTCCCTTCCCCACCTCCTCCCCTTCCCTGCTCTCTCCTCCCCTTCCCGGCTCTCTCCTCCCCCACATTTCCCATTCATGTGGGAAATTGACCTCATCACTTTCCTGCTCTCTCCTCTCACATTCCCCCTGCTCTCCCTCCCCTGCACACTCCCCACCTCCTCCCTCTCCTGATCTCTCCTCCCCCACTATTCTAAAGCATAGCACCCATTCTACCCTAAAGCATGGCACCCTTTCTATTCTATATTTCTATATTTTCTATATTTCTCTATCATATGATTGTTCAATGTGTTTTCCTTACTACTGTAATTGCTACTGTTGTGTCAGCTAGAATTAGCTAGACATATTTTCTGTGAAGTCCTCTGAGACATGCTTGTGAATTAGGGCTATACAAATAAACTTGACTTGACTATGGTCTCATGCAGTCACAGTAACGTACGTGCTATACTAGTTGACTTTTGTCTTTGCAGTGTGTTCAAGTGCACATTTTTGGCCGTGACACAGGAGATGTGAGGTGATGCAACAGTCGGCATTCTTTGTCTTTTGAAGTTTTGGTGGTGTGTTGCAGCCTTAAGATATCCGCTGGAGAAAATAAAATCCATGCACAGATTTACCTCCTATAGGTCCACAAATTTCACATATATTATTAAGCTCCGCCAGCGCCACACAGCTTCCGGCTCGCTGGTTGCTCGCCAGCGCATCCCAGTGGGGCGGTGCTTATAGTAAAAATCTTGTCTAAAAGTATTAATATTGAACATGTCACGTGTCTAATTTGCACTATTCAACACTGCATTTTCTCAGTGTCTCAGAAACACACTCGGCAAGTTTGAAGTCGATCGGACGAACGGCTCTCGAGATGTGTGATAAACAGAGAACATACAGACGGTCGTGCATTTATTAAGGAGATAAACACTTACACTTCCTCAGGCCTGGTTTCAACCACTGGACTCCACCATGGTCCACACTGTGGGGCAAACAAAGTCAGACCAGAGTATTCTATTTGAGGACAGAAACAAAACCTTCCCTATGAAGGGTTTTCCATATAATAGGGGCCGTTCGTTATTTATGGAAGGGGTCAATGGAGGAAATAGGGGAGGGTGATGCTTTTTAAATATATACCTGAGAGAGTCCAGTCTCCAGTGTGGATCCTCCAGTCCAGCAGAGAGCAGCTCCACTCCTGGGCCTCCTGGATGATTGTAGCTCAGGTCCAGCTCTCTCAGATGGGAGGGGTTGGAGCTCAGAGCTGAGGCCAGAGAAGCACAGCCTTCCTCTGTAAGCAGACAGCCTGACAAACTGCACACACACACACACACACACACACACACACAAACAGTTGTGATAATGCCGTCAAATTCTAGCAAAACGGTTACTACCTCATACAGTTGGCTGGTCAGCTCTGTGGTTATGTGCTGCAGTTTGAGAGTTCCCTACTCACTGTCTGACAGAATATTAGAAGTCCTTTCTACTTTTTCAGGTTTCAACAACTGAGGCAGCACAGAGAGGAAAGAATGAAATGCCCTCATGGAAAGTCATTCAGAGGGGCTATGAAGGGCTAAATGTTGGTATCACACCTGGTTTAAAAAATACATGGACAGAGAAAATCGTTCGTCTGCTGATAGTAATCTGTATGTAAAGCAGGATGTAACTGATAGTAATCTGTATGTAAAGCAGGAGGTAAATGGTCATCTGTTGATCAGGTTAAAGCACAACAACAATGCTGGCAGTTGGGGAATGTTTGATTGGTGTGCTATGGGCTAAAGCAGGGATACTAAGACTGATAGGTAAGACTGAGTTACTCTTCCTCCCAGGGAAAGACTGCCCTCTAGCAGACCTCTCCATCTCCATTGAAAATACCACTGTACTTCCCTCCCAAGCAGCTAAGAACCTTGGGGTGATCATTGACAACCAGCTGTCTTGCTCGCCCTACATTGCTGCGACAGCACGCTCCTGTAGGTTCTCCCTGTACAACATCCGCAAAATCCGCCCGTTTCCCACCAGGGAAGCGACACAACTCCTGGTCCAGTCACTTATCATCTCCCGCCTGGACTACTGCAACGTGCTTCTGGCCGGCCTTCCTGCCGCTGACATCCGTTCGCTTCAGCTTATTCAGAACGCTGCAGCCCATCTGGTTTTCAACCAACCTAAAATTCTCTCATGTCACTCCCCTCTTCCGGGACCTTCACTAGCTTCCCATCTCGGCACGCATTAAATTCAAAACACTGGTTCTGGCCTACAGGGCAGTACACCAGACAGCCCCTCTGTACCTACAATCTATGGTCAGGCTCCAAATCTCTCACCCTTCCCTCCGCTCCTCCACCAGTGCAGGTCGCCTCGCCCCTCCTCCACTACGGGGGCTCAAAAGTCGCTCATCCCGTTCGCGACTCTTCTCGTCCCTGGCACCTCAATGTTGGAACGAGCTTCCACCTTCTGAATCACTCTCGATCTTTCGGAAAAGACTAAAGACACACCTTTTCAGGCTCCATCTGGGCCCTTCTTGAAACTAACTTCTTTCTCTCTCTCGCCCAAAAAAAACCTTACTAACTACTCACTAACTTAACTTTACCACTATTCCTTCAGAAGTTGTAGTTGTCATAGACTGTGTTGCATAGTTGATTGCTCTATTGCTGACAAAAATGTGTTATTGTAAGTCGCTTTAGATAAAAGCGTCTGCCAAATTACATAATGTATTCCGACAGTTTTGTCGGCTTCTCATTTTTAAAACTTATTTTTAAATGTGTGAACAGCCTTTCTCCAGAGATACTTTGCCAGTTAATAAACAAACAAGACGGTGGTATTAGAACTAGGGGTGCAGCAAGCGGGAACTGTAGAACAGCGAAACGCAGAACAGTCATCCTTCTCGGTAATAGGTACCAAATTATGGAACACATTACCACCTGAAATAAAAAGATTGACAGAACTCACCGTATTTAACACACAAGCAAAACAATGGCTGAAACTGAAACAAGCCTGTGAACATTGACTTTTAGTATTGTACTATTTTAGTTTTCTGTCCTTATCTGTTTTGTGTTTTTGCTTTTGTCTTTATTTTGTTCTGTTTTATATGGTTCGTTTTTAACGTTTTGGTACTGTGTTAATTTTTCTCTTGAACTTTTGTTTGAATAGTAAAGGCATAAGCAGGGACAGGGGTTGCAAATTAGCCTCGGCTAGAAATCTGTATGCATGACATCTGTTTTGTAGGTCATATGAAATAATGTTCAATGCATTTGTCCCTGTTCAATAAACGAATAAATAAAATAAATAAAAGTAATGTAATGTACAGTAAATGGATACTCAACTTGCTTTGACCGGGGGCCACTTTTTGAACCACCAAGCAGAATGTTTACAAGCATTATACCATGGTCTGGGTGAATACTCGATTCTGATTGGCTGCAAGGTGTCCATTAATTTGTGATAATGTACAGTGACAATGTACACCTAGCTAAATGGTCTGTTCACCGTTCATATCAATGTGCCAGGATTACGACCACGACAGAGCCGTTACCACCGTTAACCCTTAATATGGCACTTTTATAGGTGTATAATAAATAACGGCTATTTAGAAATCAGATTTTTGTTCTGGTCAGCTGACAGAAGCCGGGCTCTCAGCTGTCAAACCCTCTGTTTACAACTTGCAGCAAGCAGCAGCCAGGCGCTCTGGGAGAGCGCCCGCTGCCTCTATCACTGATACCAAGTCAAGTTGAAGAGGAAAAAGACAAGATCAACAAAAAGAAAACAACGAAATTGGCAGTTAACAGCAACACACTGAGAGACGTCCTTGCACAAAACATACCTGGACTCCAACATAGAAAGCTGATGGTTTTCAGTCTCCTCCGAGCGCAGCGCCAGCCATTTACATCTATAAGACCCGCAGACGTTAATGTAATTCCCTTGAATGCGAGAATTAACGAGCCAGTTACATGGCGTTGCATTCTTAGAATTGCCGTTTGCTTTTATTTCATATGTTACATACAATTGGCTAAATTATTAGTTAGCTTGACTCTAGAATTGCGCCAGGTGCAGGCACTAAGCGGCCATTTTATCCAATGATAGCCTAATCTTGAGCAGCTGAGGGGACTATTTTGTCTCGCCGGTTCTCAACCAGTGCTGTAGTGGTAAAAAAAAAGTGGGTAAACTATACTTTTGACTCGAGGCAGCTTTCTCACGCGGCACCGGCAGTGTTATAACGGCGGATAAATAAGCTTCCGTGACCGATATACAAGACAAAATATGAGAGTATATAGAACAACTTAATCTGAATCATATAGCCCTATAAGGTATATCAGGGGGTTCCCCCACATTTCTGAGTAGCCAGCCAGATAGAAAAAGTAGCTGGCTATGGGATGGGCCTTGCCCCTCAAGGGGGGTCCGGGGGGATTCTCCCCCGAAGTAAAATTCATCAACCTGGTGCATTTGAGAGCAAAATGAACTACACACATCTCTAATGTGTTGTGACTTTACAAATAATTAGGCCTAAACAATCAATATAAAATGTATTTATTGAACATTTGTTGAATTTCTCCAGGTATGAAAAGTTAAATTATACAGTAGGTAGCCTACTTTGAAGGACCTTGTATGAACCCAGTATATACAGTTTGAAGAGTAATATAGTTCTCTCTCTCACACACACTGTACCTGTGATTGTCAGCTTCAGCTTTATAGCTAAAAGTATGTAGACAGATTGAATCTGTGATTCTTGAATACCAATATATAATTCAAACTGTCCACAAACACATTGGGCAAGGATAGGTAGACAACATACTGTACATGGAAATAAAAGTGGTTCTGCCACTCTGGCCACTAAATTTTAGTCAGCCAATATTCATTTATACAGATCTCGGCACAACAAACACCAGTATGTTTCTAGATAGTTTTCAACATGGTCGTATTATATTGGCTTTATACAGTAGCACCTGGACTATTCAAGTCGACTCGCACGCACCTAATGTTACAAACTTTACTTGATCAGAGGGAAATCAATCATGTTTCATACACCAGTGATTCACTCTTCAGTTGTAAAACGGTGAGCCTATATGATTTTCCCCACTCCGGACACACATTTTTAACCAACCTTACCTATGTTCAGCTCTCCAAATGCGCATTGCGCATCGCTGGCACAATGGCACCGTTAAGTTGTTTGAAGGGAGCGCTGTCTGGGCAGGCAAGCACAGCTCGATAAAGGCACCAACGTGACCGGGGTCGTGTACCTCCACGCGCTCCACAAAAATAGGCTACGGTTCACGGAGATCCTGGTCAGTGCCATGCCCATGTGTAATCTTTTTTCTTTTCTTTTGGTGTGTGACGTGCTTGGCGTGCTCTCCGCATCAACGGAGTTTGCGCGAACGTGTTAAAACTCGTGCAATAATAAGTGTGCATAAACGATTTAAACATGTGAGTAAACAATCTTAAAAGGTGCCTAAACGCTGCAGAGCATTGAAAAAGGTACGTAAACACCGTTTACGTGCGTTTAGCCACCACTACAGCCCTGTTCTCAACTCATATTCAAGGTTATGAAAACTAGATTTTGATTGCAAAATGCATGGAAATATAAATGTTGTTGTTTTGTTTTGTTTCTTTGCCAAGTGACCATGGTATAAGCGGGTTAATGCACTTCGAGGTGTCCATTATCGGAAATTATTGGACTTCGCGGCTTCACCTCGGATGGTTTACATCTCCACGTCGTCCAATAATTTCTGATAATGGACACCTCGTCGTGCATTAACCCTTACATAATCAGAGTGAGAATGCAAACCCAATATCCAGTGTATTGGAGGTACTGTACAGCAAAAGGTAGAAATTCAGTTTCTTCAATTCAGTTCAGTTCTCAAATGTATTCAGAGTAAACCCTCTTCCCAAACAAATCAATAAAGGATCTCTCTCCCAAATTTTTTTTACCTACTTATCCTGTGTGCACAAAGCCGACCTGTTTGGTTACATTTATATCATATAAATTAAGTAGGCTACATATAGTAAGTGCCTGGGTGGCAAGCAGACTGCAATACTTGACAATTTAGCTGGAGCTCAGTCAAACCTTATTTAACAGAAGGGATGAGGAAGCGCTGCGTGGGTCCTTAGTAAAATCACTGAAACAGGTGCTCTTTGGTGAGGGTGGAGAGAAGCATGAGAAAAAGTTCAAGTTGGATCCTTGTAAAAGTCAAAAAATGGAGTAGAGTACAGGAAAAACTTGAAAAATCCAAGGCCACTCTGTTTCAGGTAGAAAAGTTAAAAAGCCTTTATTGCACTCTGTTTCAGGTAGAAAAGTTAAAAAGCCTTTATTGTGGCATGGCTAAATCTTACACAATTAAACAGACCAATGCGTTCAGCTACAGAGAGCCTTCATCAGGGTAGAGGCCCAACACTGAAATGCATGGCATTTCATGACAATAGAAGTCATCCCCAAATCTGCCAGAGGAGGGGATAGACTCAAACATCTCCTCCAAAGAGAAACTTTTTGGATTGTAACCCTAAAATCAACCACCTTCCCTGGTTTGAATGATGATATTGATTTCTCTCCATTTCTCTGAGTCAAACATTGTTTTTTGTTATTGAGATATTTTGCTCAGTTAAATGTATTTGGTTCCTCATCCTGTAGCTTCCTGGGAGGTCTCTATGGCCTCAAATGTGTAGGCTGCACAATTGTTGCTGGTATTGTATTTTGTTCCTCCTGTCAGGTTGGAGTGTTATTCCTCCAATTCCCTTGCCCTGAGCCTGACCCGGGGGATATGTGAAGTGTAACCTTTCAGACATGAGGCATGTTGCTTTCATACATGTGGAGCATGTAAAGTAGGGTGTAAAGTAGAGAGGGGGCGGGGGTGGGGGGAATTTGGACATGACCACACAATGGGGAGTTGTGAAAACTGACCACACAGCTGTACTTCAATGTCTGAGCATAGCCTTAAAGCAGCTACGAGCAAGGTTTTCAATTGTTATTAAACAGTCTAATTTTAATATCGATGCCTCACATCTTACCTCTAATAGTAGACGAGACCAACGCAGAGTAGTCTCGCTTGAACACCGAGTGAATCGGCCAGTGTTGTCTTGATGATTAGTCTGTCTGCGGCCGGGGCAGATCAGGAAGTGAAATGAAACGGTTTGCGGCAGCCACTTCGGCCATAACCACAAAATAACAAAATTACTTCCAAACAAACTGTTAGAATATAACGAGAGATGTTCGCGAGAGTAGCAAGCCCCTGGATATAGCGAGCATGGCGTTCTCCTTGTTTATGGTATGTTGCTAGGAAGAGCGAAACGGTTGAAGGCAGGCAGCTGCCGTAAAACGTTTCATTTCACTTCCTGGTCTATCCGGCCCACCGGAAGACAGACACAGACTCTATAATCATCAAGAGAGCAATCTCCGATTCACAAGGCTTTGGTCTCAGCTACTATTATAGGGTAAGATGTGATGCATCAATATTACATTCAGACTGTTTAATAACAATTGAAAATCTTGCTCGTAGCTGCTTTAAGTGAATCGCATTGACATTCAACAAACTATCATGACATGCAAAGTCTGAAAACAAGTTGCTAAAAATAGATAATGGGCGATAACTGCTAACATTCACGGCATATAATCGTTTGCGCATAACGTTAGTAATTAATTAAACAACCCTACAACTCACGCCCAGATGCATCGATTTCCTCGAGTCTCAAGCGCTAAAAATAAAACAGGTCTTTGCTATGTTCAGTCCTAAAATGCGTCAACCCCACTAGAATTATACAGAATACAGGAAGCTAGACGTTTTTACCTTCAAAATAAAATCAATGTTGTATTGCTTAGTAACAAGAAATCAGAACGGTCGACTCACTACGGGTTAAAATTGACTTTTCGAAGGGAGCAGATATTCTTCCAGTTTATCTCTGTTCTGTATCTTTCGGATAACACACACAAAAAAACATTACACGTGCATTTACTTCATTTAATTGCTATTATTGCGAAGGTTATACCCTGAAGTTTCCATTTATACTGCCTGACTTGACGCTACTTGGAATTTGCAGTTCTACACGTGAATCTTCACAAATGCTGTGTAAACATTAAATCAAAGGCATGAACGCAACCAGATCCAGATACCATACCTAGCGATGTCCAATACTGGGAAGCAGGACGACCCTCGCGTCCAAAAATGCTAATTAAATGTGTGTGCTGTGCGAAGCTATGCAGAAATTAAATAAGATCAAAGCCATGAGCATTTCAATCCAGCAACATGTAGCCTGTTGGCTGACACACACGGAGCAAGTTCGAGCTTCATTTGGAAAAACTGAAACGGCATGATGTTTTTTTTGCTCGCTCATTCACATACAGTATAATAATAATCTGCCACGCTGGCTTTCTGTCTCCCTCCCTCTCCTCATGCACTCACTGAGCTGGCTACTTCACGTAGCTCTTGGGAGGGGGGGGGGGGGGGGCTAATCCGTCCCTGATACAAGGGCTCGAGGTTGTCTCACCTCCGGATAGTAGGAGGGTCGCGGGAGTTCGCAAAGCTCACCAAAATGTGTTCATACATACATACGTACATACATACACCGCCATCCGGATGCCCTCTAGATACTGTAACTCCCGAATTCCAAGGCATGTCTGAAAGCGGCTTATGGTATCGCCGTTCAGTCACCCAAAATACAAATTCTAACAGCGTCAGAAACACTCACACGTACATGTTTTGTAATACAAAGTAATATAAGGCGTTACAATTTCCAAAACAGTAATTATATTACAGTTATTAATCCAAGAAAGGCTGCATTACTGCGTTAGATCATTGCCCGCCAGAATGCAGTGTTTTCTATGTAAAAAGAGAAGAAAAGAAAAAGTAATCCTCACGATCTCAGGTAGACCTGTCACGCAAACGCACACATACGTCAGAGCGTGGTTGTGCACAACACGGGATGCCGGCTACTTCACAGGCAGGAATTATTTCCTGTGCCTCTCTGTGGTGCATCTGAGTGGGATCAGGGACCCGACCCGAGACCCGTACGGGTCCGGGTCCATATTTATTATGATCAATTAGGGTCCGGGTCGGGTCCGATTCTATCACTATCTATTCTATCGTTATGTGTAATACCCGAGTAGACCTGTGAAGACCTCTATAAAGGATTGAACATGTTGAATCTGACCAAACATCTCCAAACAATTCCAAACAATGACAGCCAGCAATGGGGCACCAAACAAACATCTGTGTTTGTTGGAGAAGGTTTGATTGGTGTACCATGGGCTTAAGGGATACTGACCTGAGACTCTCCAGTCTACAGTTTGGACTCTCCAGTCCAGCAGAGAGCAGCTTCACACCTGGATCTTCCAAGTTGTTGTTACTCAGGTCCAGCTCTCGCAGACTAGAGGACTGGGAGCTGAGAACTGAGGCCAGAGCTTCACAGCTTCTCTTTGACAGCTTACAGCCACTCAACCTGGGGAAGAATTAGCCATGAACAAAAAATTTGAAAATAGTTTTTTCTGTATATTGCATTTCATATTGAAGACATCAAGTTATGCATGCACCTACAGAGATTTATTGGAGGCTTTGACCAGCGGCAGCAGCCCCAGGAGAGCCTCCTCTGAAGCAGAGTATTTCTTCAGGTCAAACACATCGAGCTCTTTTTCTGATGACAGTAAGATGAAGACCAGAGCTGACCACTGAGCAGGGGAGAGTCCGGCTGTGGAGAGACTTCCTGAACTCAGGTGCTGTTGGATCTCCTCCACTAGAGAATGATCATTCAGCTCATTCAGACAGTGGAATAGATTGATGCTTTTCTCTGAAGAGGGATTCACCTTGATCTTCTCCTGGATGTACCGGACCGTTTTCTGATTGGTCTTCAAACTACTTCCTGTCTGTGTCAGCAGGCCTCTTAGGAGAGTCTGATTGGTCTCTAGTGAAAGACCCAGGAGGAAGCGGAGGAACAAGTCCAGGTGTCCATTTGGACTCTGTAAGGCCTTGTCCACAGCACTCTGGTAGAGGCGTGTTAGTTTAGATTTGTCTCTTGATAGTGTTGACCACCAGGATGTTGATTGACTTTCTGACAGTAGATTGACACCAGTGTTGATGAAGGACAGAAAGACATAAACTGCAGCCAGAAACTCCTGAATGCTCAGATGGACAAAGCAGAATACAGTGTCCTCGTTCAGCCCACGCTCCTCTTTAAAGATCTGTGTGAACACTCCTGAGTACACTGAAGCTGCTCTGATATCAATGTTACACTTTCTCAGGTCGGCTTCATAGAAGATTAGGTTGCCTCTCTCTAGCTCCTCAAAAGCCAGTTTTCCCAGAGAGAGAATCATCTTACTGCTCTCTGTATTCCAGATTGGATCTGTTTCAGCACTCCCATGATACTTGACATCCGCCTGTTTGGACTGAACCAACAGGAAGTGGATGTACATCTCAGTCAGGGTCTTGGGCATGTTTCTTCTCTCTCTGGTTTTCAAGACAAGCTCCAGAACTGTAGCAGTGATCCAACAAAACACTGGTATGTGGCACATGATGTGGAGGGTTCGTGAAGTCTTGATGTGGGAAATGATTCTGCTGGCCTGCTCCTCATCTCTGAATCTCTTCCTGAAGTACTCATCCTTCTGTGAGTCAGTGAAGCCTCTCACCTCTGTTACCATGTCAATGCACTCAGGAGGGATCTGCTTGGCTGCTGCCGGTCGTGTGGTCATCCAGAGGTGAGCAGCGGGAAGCAGTTTCCCCTTGATAAGGTTTGTCAGCAGCACATCCACCGAGGTTGACTCTGTAACATCAGTCACAATCCTGTTGTTCTGGAAGTCCAGAGGAAGTCGACACTCATCCACACCATCAAAGATGAACACAACATGGAACTTGTCAAATCTGAAGATTCCTTTGGTCTCAGGAAAGAAGTGATGAAGAAGTTCCACCAAGCTGTACTTTTTCCCTTTCAGCAGATTCAGCTCTCGGAAAGTGAATGGAAATGTGAACTGTATATCCTGGTTGGCTTTGTCTTCAGCCCAGTCCAGAGTGAACTTCTGTGTTAAGACTGTTTTCCCAATGCCAGCCACTCCCTTTGTCATCAATGTTCTGGTTGGTTCATCTCTTCCAGGTAAGGGTTTAAAGATGTCTTCACTTTTGATTATTGTTTCCGGTCTCACTGGTTTCCTGGATGCTGCTTCAATCTGTCTCACCTCATGTTCATCATTGACATCTCCACTCCCTCCCTCTGTGAGGTAATGCTCTGTGTAGGTCTGATTCAGAAGTGTTGGGTTTCCTGCTTTAGCAATCCCCTCAAACAGACACTGGAACTTCTCCTTCAGACTGGATTTGTGATTACGTTGGCACACTCCAGCAAGAGTTTCTGAAAGTACAAATGACATCAATCAGTGGGTGTTGCTGTAAATATGAGAAGTGTAAATATTAATCTGCGAATGCATACTTTTCCTAACCCTATAGCATCTATTCTGCTCATCACTGGTGGACAAACAGGTCCTGACTGTGTGTGCTACCCAATGTGAAATGCATCTGTGGTGGCATTTGTTCTTTAATGATACTGTGTTCAGCATTATACACCCACATGAATAAATCAATGATTTGATGATTCATGAGGATTGTGAATATTATTTTGCAATCTGGAATTGAATCAATCTTTCTTGAGAAATGTCTATATTTAACTAATCATATATCTCCCATTTTGCCACCACTTCCTCCCTCCATCATGTTAAAGCTGTTAAAGCCTCTTACTGCTCTGCAGAGAGTCAGCCAGCTCCTCCTGCTTCATTCTCCTCAGGAAGAGCAGTGTGATGTTTAGAAAAGCCTCTGTGCTGCTCCTCCTCTGCTCTTCCTCCTCACTGTCCACCGCCTCCTCCTCCTCCCTCGGACTCTCTAAGCATTCTGGGTAATCCAGACTCAGAACCAGCTGGACTCTCTTCAGCTCCTTCTTCACAAAAGTGACAATGTTCTCCTCAAGCAGCTGCAACAGAATAACATTTGAATTAAACATTCTGAAAAATAATAATAATACTGTAATAACATCAGATCCACTGGTCTAAAGAGTGCAGCTTGAAGACCTCATCAACCAACAATCTTTATTTTACCAGGCAAGAAGTTAGTTAAGAACAAATTCTTATCTACAATAATGACCAGGAAGTAGGCAAAAGACCTCCTGATGGAACAGGGTTTGGGGAAAAATAGTCTCAACGCCAGACCCATGAGAGTTGTTACGCTGATACACTACGTTACTGCATGCTGCAGATCTCTCTCTGGGTCTGGGACACTCTCCTCAGCCAGCTGGGGACGGAAGTGAACGTTCACTTGGCCAGTGATTGGCCAGTGGTGGATTCAGTCTCCACCACTCAGTAACGACTTTGCAATCTGCGATCAGACGACACGGGAGTAGTGTCCTCTAGACTAGAGAGAGAGTGGCGTCAGCGGAGGACCAAAATGTGAGACTCATTAGCCAATGACCAAAATGTGAGACTCATTAGCCAATGAACAGCCAGGAATGGGTCTCGCGCTACTTTTGCATGCTAAAATAAAGCTGATAATGTACAATTTGATTCAAGGGGGGGAAAACCCTTTCAGAGTACAACACAAACTGTCTATTTTGCTGCAACTTGGCAGTGCTGCTTAATCCAGGACCTTAATTCCTGGAACTCTTGAGAGTAAAAAACTGGTCCATTGGAGTGAATGGAGATGTCGGGACTCTTCTATCGACATGGCTCTGCACGGGAAGCGCAGCCCATTTTTCGAACCGCTCTCTCATTGGTCCTATGACCTGTCACTCATTCAATTTCAACCCGCCTAGACCCGCCCTCAAACCCCAGCAGTGGCTGTGAAGTGGCACAGACTCATTTGTGTAGTATGCGGAGCGCAGCGATTCAACGTAATATTTGAGTCTTGGGAGAGACTAGAGGAGAAACAACAACAACAACAACAACAACAAACAACAGACTGTTATAAGACCAGAGTAGTTGTTTTGTAATTCAGTAGCTGCAGTAAAATGTGTTGTACATTTACACACCATAAATATGGAGTCTAGGTCTGTTTGAAGCTCCTGGACAGACTGACCACTGTGAACCTCTGACCTCTCCTGGTGGACTCTGGAGAACACATGAAGTATTAGGTCATATAATGTCACAGACGCACACGCACACACACACACAGATGCAGGCGCACGCACGCACGCACGCACACACACACACACACACACACACACACACACACACACACACACACACACACACACACACACAGTGAAATCCACTGTAAATTAGGGATGCACGATATGGATTTTTTTCAGCCGATACGATAACCGATAAATATCTGCTTCTCCTGGCCAATAACGGATACAATAACCGATAATTATTTCACATCTTTGTATTTAAAGAAATAAGTTCTTAACCTGTATTTTATGCACACCTGGGGTGACAAAAGACAGATGTGTTGAGCAAAGATGGGTGATTTAAAAGACTATTCCTTAGCTCTGACCTAACCAAATCTAACTGACATCGCTACTGTGAACACAAAACAAAGAGCACTTCTGATATAATATATATGACTGTTTTAGTAAAGTATCGTTAGGGTTGTACTACAACCCAGGTTTTACGAGTGAGAACGAGAGCTCTCACTCTAGTGCCTAGTTCGCTGCACACGCAGCCCAATGGAAGATTGTCATTTTGCTCCGAAAAATTACTTTACATTAAAACCGTCTGCCCACCCGTAGGTGGCGTGGTGTTCCCTGGGGCTGACGTGGATCCACGTGACTACGTCACGTCCTGTCATCCCAGGGAAACGTCACTCATTCTTCCAGCCAGCTGAGATCCGACGCAATCAACGACGCATCGACGCAGCAAGGCTGGGTAGTGAGAGCTCTCGTTCTCACTCGTAAAACCTGGGTTGTAGTACAACCCTAACGTTTTACTTCGTTTCGAACTCAAGCTCTCACTCTGGTGCCAAATTCAACCGCCCTTGCTGCCGGGAGCACCCTACAGGGCGACCCGAAAGGCGTCGGTGAACCACGGCCGTATGGCAACGTTCATGCCTGACCGTCTGACATATTAGAGTGGCAACGATACTACTTCCTTGCCACCGACAGTACCGCGTGCGCGAACCGGACACGTCGAGACTGTAGTACCTGACAAACGTGTGATGAGAGGACCATGAGGCCACTGCACACATGTCCTCCAACGAAACACCACGCAACAACGCAGAGGATGTCGCAACACCTCGCGTAGAATGCGCCTTGATACCCTCCGGGGGTATCTTACCCATGGCAGAGTATGCCAACGCGATCGCCTCCACTATCCAGTGTGATAAGCGATCCTTGGAAAGGGGCCCACCCTGGGCCTTCTGCCCCAAAGCAGACCAACAACTGGTCTGTAGTGCGTAATGAACGCGTCCTGGCCACATAGGCCGAGAGCGCCCTTACGGGGCACAGCATGTGCAAGCGTCTCTCCTCACCCGAACTGAACGGCGGGGGACAGAATGCTGATAAGTCTATGACCATAGACCTATAGCCGGCATTAATACTCTTGGGTTGGTAAGCCGGGTTAGGTCGCAACGTAACCCTGCGCCCATCATTCCCAAAAACCATACAGGCCTGCTGCACTGAGAGGGCAATCAGGTCACCAACTCTCTTTCCTGACGACAAGGCCAGCAGCAGCGCGGTCTTTAACTCATTGAGTGCCAGCCACTTTTGGAGAACGGACGCTCCCAGTGCCAGAGTTTTCAGAGCGTTTTCAGTGATTTCTCGAGGCCCACAGAATATTGTGTGATATTACTATGTAAACACCGAACACGCAAAAAGAACAAGGAGACTCTATTGTATCATCAGCAAAAAAAAGTTTATTGATACCATTTTCCGTTCTTTAGTTATGAGCCGGAGAAGATAGGTTGTTTTCAGCGTTTTCAGGCATTTCAAATTATAAGCTGAGATATTCAGCCTTTTGTGAAATGCAGCATTTCAAGCACATTCACTGACTCTAGATACGGTAATATTTTCTGATGTAGTGATGTGGTGTAGTTGTGTCCTGCCCTGCGTGCCCCACCCCCCCTCAGCTGAAAACTCCTCCCCACACTAGTAACACACAGCCTCGCACCAAGCGTCTAGGAAGCCTGGGAAGCGCCGCCTCCCAGGCAGCGCAACATGGAGAAGCCACACGCGGACTGCAGTGAAAGGTTTGGCTTTTCAGTGTCGCGCTGCTGCTTTTCTAGCGGCTAATCATGTGGAGAAACTATGCTGACAGACAGACAGAGGCAGAAGGACTCAGTTGTGTGCGCGGATTGACTGTGTTCGCACGCACCGTCAGTTGCAGCCAGAACAATCTACATGGCTCTAGACTGCAGCATGAGCGGGTTCTCTTTCATCAAGGCTATTTCAGGCTGTGTATTCCTGACATTTCTGTAATCTGGAGAGCACTGTCGCCACCTAAGGGTTCTGTAAAATAGGTTATAGACCTCCAATAGCTACTATAGTTGTACAGGAGCTGCGGAAGGCTTTGATCGACGTCCCACCGTCAAAAAACGCATTGGACGTCGAAGGACGTCCGTGGCACTCTACGTCACTATTTAATTGGACGTCGAAGGACGTCCATGGCATTCAATGAGTTAAGGACAGAACCTTTAAATCAGCGGAGTCCAAGGGCTCAAACGGATGACCCGTTAGCCCGTCCAGCACCATAACCAGGTCCCATTTGGGAAAAACGCCCCGCGACGGCAGCGCCGCGGGAAGTAGGGGTGCTGCAGGTGCTGCAGCACCCCCTAGATTTTTTTTCCCCCCAATTTTTTTTTTTTTTTTTTTTTTACAAATGTAATTAAAAATATTTTGCAGTGCACTATGTTCCTTTCTTGTTTAAGAATGTTTCGGGAAATTAAAATGTAGCATATTTAAATAGAATTATCAACAATAACAATCAAGGAAGTTACATGCTTGTAGGCTAGAGAAGAAGAAGAAGCGCGCATGCACGCACATGTTGTGTTGAACCAACCAACAACCAATACGAATTGTTTAATCTGGCAATAAAGAAATGTGAACTTGACATGCTATTTTAATAGCCTACTCAAAAATGCACCTCCCACTATACAGCAAAGAGAGGAGTCAATGTTTATTGATATATGCCATTCAGATCAGAATAATCAGTCTAGTCATTAAGTTTGCTGATAATATTTCTATCATGTTAAGTCTGTGTCATGTTTACTGGTGTATTCAGAGCAAATAGGGAGATATAGAGCATTGTCATCATGCTATATATCTCCCTCTTTGCTCTGAATGAGTGAGAAAAGGAGAAAATACTGAATAATTACATCACAACAGTATCCTAATTTAAAATGAGATATTCCTCTAAATATGGCAAAAAAATGTAAAAAAAAAACGTCCAAATTTTTTTCGGCGGGGCTCTTGCGGGCCCCACCGAGAGTCCCTTCCTCCCAGCACCCCCTGCTTAAAATGACTTCCAGCGGCCCTGCGCGACGGCGGCCGCCGTTTACGCGCCCCCTTCATGAAGCGCGAGACCAAAGGGCACGCCCCCACGGGGCTCCCTTCGATTCCCATGTGGCAAGCAGAAATCGCGGCTACGTACACCTTAAGCGACTGCGGGGACTGACCCGCGTCAAGCAGGCTCTGAAGGAAACAGAGAACTGGTCGCACACTGCAGTTGACTGGATCCACACCCTTACTTGTGCACCAACGCGAAAAGACCCGCCACTTGTACGTGTACTAAGTGCGGGTCGAAGCAGCCCTAGCACTCTGAATAGTGCATACCACATTGTTGGGCAAGCCCTGGGCTAGCAACTGGTCCCGTTCAGGAGCCAGACTGCTAGCTTCCACCTGCCTGGGGAGGGGTGGAACACCTCCCCCTCTGCCTGGGATAGGAGATCGGCCCGCACCGGCAACGCCCAGGGCGGGCTTTACGTCAGGGAGACCAGGCCCGCAAACCATGTCTGCCTAGGCCAGAACGGGGCCACTAGAACAAGCCGGAGGTGTTGTTCCTTCACCCTGTCCAACACCTGACGGATCAGGGGGATTGGTGGAAACGCATAGAGCCCTTCCCGTGGCCACATGTTCACTAGTGCGTCGTGTCCCAACGGGGGGCTGTCCTCCTGGATCGAGAACCACAATGGGCAGTGCGTTGCGCGCGCGATGCGCACGACCAAACCTGGCCCAAATTTGTTCCACCACCTGGGGGTGGAGGCACCACTCCGTATGACGGGGATAGCCTCGAGACAGCAGGTCGGCGCCGTAATTCAGCCGTCCCGGCAGATAAACCGCCGAGACTGACAGGAGACGGGGATACACCCACAGGTGAATCCCCGCCGCTAACTGGTTCATCGCCGTTGACCGCACACCGCCCTGTTTGTTCAGGTGGGCGATCACCGCCGTATTGTCCAAGCGAATCAGCACATGGTGTCCATGTGTGAGTGTGAGCCGCTGGAAGTGTTACCTCCGCAGGCTGGGGGGACTGCGGAGGCAACGTTCTCCTTCTAGTCCGACCGCACGCGGACTTGTCCGGCAGTGCGGTCCCCCGGAGAGCTCCCAACCAACAATGGGCCCACGGCACCATTGATGGTGGGCTTGTCCTGAAACAGAGCCAGGCGAATCGCCTTCAGCTCTAGCACGTTTATGTGGCGAAGCTCCTGAGCCTCCCACCGGCCATTCGCCGAAAAATGCCCGCAAATCGCACCCCATCCCCAGAGGGAGGCGTCGGTGCGAATCACCATCCTGAGCAGGACAGGGCCCAACCGAGTACCTCTCGAGATGTAACGGGGGTCCGCCCATATGGCCAGCGCCTGCCGGGCCTGACCTGTCAGAGGAACCCTGCGATGACGGTCCCCGGCCGGGTCCAGGCGAAGCCTGAGGAACCAGATTTGGACTACGGGCGCATGTGTAGCCTCCCCAGAGGGAGCACATGCAGTGCTGAGGCCATCAGGCCCAACATCACTGTGCACTGATGCACTGACACCGAGGGCACAGACCTAACGTCCTTGGCTTGCTGTCCGCACCGTGCGAGCCTGTCGCTCTGGCGAAAGGCTCGCGTAAGCTAACTTTTAACAGTAGCTTGCAACGGTGAAGATAGCTGGAGTGCTACAAGCTAGATGCTAGCTGCACTGAGCAACTAGCTAACTATCTATCGTAACGCGCCGGCTCTTACACGCGCTTAAAGTACCTAGCACACGGACGCTAACCGCACGGGTGCATGCTAGCTTATCTGCAACAACTGGGCTAATTAGCCTATTGTTCTTGCGCTATACAGTACCAAGCTATTTCGCACGTAAGCAACCTAGCTTAAACAGTTTTGAGCGTGGACCTTAGTCCGCCCTCAAGCCGATAACGCTACCCCATCCGGGGAACGTTTCACATGCGCTACACGGCGGTAGCTATAAAACAGGTGTTAACTGTAAGGAGACACTCTTAGCTTAGATGACTTGATCCGCTCGGTGAAGAGCACAGGTCCGGGTCCCCGGAGCCTGCTTTACCTCGTCCACCTAACCCCTCAAGGTGGGCAGTTCAGACGAAACGAGCCTTATTACTAGAGCTATGTTTAGAGCGCTAACTTTGAGCTAACACTGGAGCTTTAGACAACACGACTTCTCAGTTGGGTGGAAGAGCGAAGAGTGACGTTTCCCTGGGATGAATCAGAATCAGAATCAGAATCAGAATCAGAAAGACTTTAATAATCCCCGGGGGGAAATTGGGACAAATCACAGTTGCTCGTTCACAAAACACACATATCCTAAAATAAATACACAGTAGTAGTGCAATAGTAAAATAAGCAGAATAGAAGAAACAAACAACACAACATAGCATGGAGTAAACAGTATAAACAGTATAAACGTTAACCAGTATTACTGCGATAGGAGCAAAGTAGTGGAGTACGTTTAAGTAAGCAAATACGTAGAGTGAGTATACCTTACGTGTCAAATTGTCCTTATTGCACACTGAACTTATATTTATATTTATATTAATCGGCTTGCCCCATACGTTACTCGTGGCTCAGCCAGGCACTTTTCCAGTTAGCCTATCTAAATTATTGCACACTGAACATGTATTATTATTCGGCTTGCCCTATACGTTACACGTGGCTCAGCCAGACACTTTTCTAGTTAGCCTATCGGCTGGCTCAATCTCAGGGAGACTGAGCGTCTCCGAGGTGCTCTTTTAAGAGAGGCATTAAATAGGCCAATGGCCACAGGCAGGAATGATTTCTTGTGCCTCTCCGTGCTGCATCTAGGTGGAATCAGTCTCTCACTGAATGTACTCCTGTGTTTGACCAGCACGCCATGGAGTGGGTGCGAGTCATTGCTCATGATGGAGCGTAGCCTGGATAACGTTCTCTTCTCTGACACCGCAGTCAGAGAGCCCAGGTCCAGCCCCACAATGTCCCTGGCCTTACGGATCAGTTTGTTAAGTCTGTTGGCATCCGCCGCCTTCAGCCTACTGCCCCAGCACACAATAGCATAGAGGAAGGCACTAGCCACTACCGACTCATAGAACATCCTCAGCATGGTCCGGCAGACGTTGAAGGACCTCAGTCTTCTCAGAAAGTAGAGACGGCTTTGCCCCTTCTTGTAGAGTGCATCAGAGTTCTTAGCCCAGTCCAGTTTGTTGTCAATGTACACTCCAAGGTACTTGTAATCATCCACTATGTCAACACTGACCCCGTGGATTGAAACAGGGGTCACCGGAGCCTTGACCCTCCTCAGGTCCACCACCAGCTCCTTTGTCTTTGACACGTTGAGCTGCAGGTGGTTCTCCTCACACCATGTGACAAAGTTGGCCACCACATCCCGGTACTCATCTTCGTCACCATCTTTGATACATCCCACTATCGCAGAGTCGTCAGAGAACTTCTGAAGGTGGCAAGACTCAAGTGCGGACAGGATGTGACGTAGTCACGTGGATCCACGTCAGCCCCAGGGAACACCACGCCACCTACGGGTGGGCGGATGGGTTTTAATGTAAAGTAATTTTTCGGAGCAAAAAAAAATCTTCCATTGGGCTGCGTGTGCAGCGAACTAGGCACTAGAGTGAGAGCTTGAGTTCGAAACGAAGTAAAACACTCAATTAAACAATACAAAAAATAATGGCTTTTATTGAACTGAACCGCTTGGTCTGCAGATAAAACACACTGACAAAAGGCAGGCTAGTAATTTAGACTTTTATTGTCATGTTACTGATCTGTTTGAATTTTGCATTGGGGCCAGTTCTATTGAAGTGAATGGGGAAGACATGGAAAGATGAAAGATGAAAGAAAAGACACTATGGGATGTTGACAGATTTTTTTAATGTAATGTGTGTGTTTGTTTTCCTTATTATTGGTCTCCAAACAGATGATGGCTCTGTCCAGTTCTGCATATAGCTCAACTCAAAAGTCCCTATTTGGTTTATAGTGGGACTCCTGGTTAGCTTAATAATGTTAGTGGATTGGATTTTGGAGTTCATACTCCCAGAGCTGGAGTAAACCATATAGAATCATCTTTACCTGAAATGAAACGTCCAGGGATTGTGTGTTTAAGTGCTTTGAATACGGGGATGTTTGATCAGCCTGAGTGCCTGAGAGCAGGCCACGCCAGTTGAGCTAGTGTTCGCTAGCCACAGCAGCTAACATGAACACTAATCAAATGCATCCTCGTCAGGTTTGGTTTAACGTAACGTAATGGCCACTCTGAGACTGCTCATACACAGATAAAACATTGGTGGTTCAGAGTGCAGATAAGGGGGGTGCTATCGTGGTCCTCAACCGTGACTCATATGACAGGGAAATCCAAAAACTCAACAACTCTAAGTTTTACAGAAAGTTGGATCACAACCCCATTTCTGTCTTTAAGACACAGGTTCACAGTCTACTCAACCAGCTCCTTGAAAAGAAACTTATCACGAAACCTGAACACGCATTTATGAAAGTTGAGTATCCAATCACACCTGTATTTTATACTCTTCCTAAAATCCATAAATCATTTGTGGACACACCCCCTGGACGCCCCATAATTGCTGCTATTGGTTCTGTCACTGAAAGAATCTCGGCCTTTGTGGATCATTCTCTTCAGCCCTTAGTGACAGCACTCCCTTCATACACAAGGGAGGAGGACACCCGTAGCATCCAGTGCATCTTGGATCTCATTGAGTGTGTACAGTGTGCTCACATCTAATTATTGTTTATATGGTGCTGATTTCTTTCTTCAGGTGTCAGGAGTGGCCATGGGGTCCAAGTAGCCGTGACACGCAACTCTAAATGGATTCTCCTTTAGAGTTGCGCATGGCTTGCCCTTCTCCGTGGAAGTTAGACCCAAAGCAAGCTCGGCTGGCTTCAAACATGCACGAATCACAAAGACAAAAGTACTCACACGTAGCCACGGGTGTCTTCCCTCACGCGGGTCTGGCAACGATGTTTGTTACCTTTCAGTTTACGAGTACTATGCTTATTTGTGTAGCCGGAAACGGTATCTTTCCCTTTTCAGAGACTCTTCTTCTGGGGGCGTGGCGCTGCTGTGCAGTTGAAACGCGGCCACGCACCCAGAAGAAGAGTGGAGAAATACATATTCACGGACTTAAAATGACTTTATTTAATAAAGTCAGTGGTGTGACTGAGTGTGAGAGGAATTCAATCAATAGACAATAACATTGGTGTGTTTAAAATGAGATATTCCACTAAATATGGCTAAAACAGATTCAAACATGCAAAAAAGGCAAATCTTTCTTCGCGGCCGGCGGCGTGGGCCCCGCTAAAAGCTTCGCCCCCTCTGGGCTGATAGGGTTGCTCCGCCCCTGAGAAGCGCCACTCTAGACCATACCATTTCCAAGGTATGATGGCCTTTTGGCCTGATCTTGTTTTCCTTATGTACTTTAACTCATTGAGTGCCATGGACGAGTATGTTCGTCATTTCGTTTAGTAACGTAGAGTGCCAAGGACGAGTATGTTCGTCAATTGCGTTTTTTGACGGTGGGACGTGGATCAAAGCCTCAGGCATCTCCTGTACAAATATGGGAGCTATTGAAGGTGTATAACCTATTTTACGGACTCATTAGGTGGCGACAGTGCTCTCCAGATTACAGAAAGGTCCGGAAAACAGGAGGAAAAAGCCGTGATCAAAGAGAAACCGATGCATGCTGCAGCCAGAGCCATATAGATTGCTCTGTCTGCAGCTGACGTTGTCTGCGAACCGCAGTCAATCCGCGCCCACAACTGAGCTCCTCTGCCTCTGTCTGTCTGTCTGCATATAGTTTCTCCACACGATTACCCGCCAGAAAGGCAGCACCCGACGCCGAAGGGCCAAACCTTTCCCTGCAGTCCGGTTTGGCATTTCCTTGTCGCGCTGGGAGCCGCCCGGCGCACAAAAACTCCGAAAATAGACTGGGTGCGTGTAGGCTGTGTGTTAGTGTGGGGAGGAGTTTGCAGCTGAGGGGGGAAAAGGGGGGTGGGGCACGCAGGCACCACACAACTACACCACATCACTACATCAGAAAATATTAGCTAGAGTCAGTGAATGTGCTTGAAATGCTTCATTTCACAAAAGGCTGAATATCTCAGCTTATAATTTGAAACCTGTCTTTTTGCTCAAAACAGCCTATCTTCTCCGGCTCATAACTAAAGAAGGGAAAATGGTATCAATAAACTTTTTTTTGCAGATGATAGAAGAGAGTCTCATCGTTCTTTCTGCGTGTTCGGTGTTTACATAGTAATATCACACAATATTCTGTGGGCCTCGAGATATCACTGAAAACGCTCTGAAACTCTGGCACTGGGAGCGTCCGTTCTCCATAGTGGCTGGCACTCAATGAGTTAAGGGCTCTATCCCGACGCCGGTAATTTTGCGTTAGCGCCCATTTTGCGCTGGAATAGCGCCACGCAAAGCCCTAATTGTGGGCGTGTCGGCCCGCTGCGCTTCACGTCATCTCTGCGCACATCTCCGTATAGGTGGGTTTATGCCCAAAAGTATTGTGGAGGCGTGGTAATGCCTGTGGCATGTGGTCTCCTACCTAAAGTAATCTAATGTTACACCACAGACCTGTATGGTCGGGAATTATGTAGCCTAATCAAACCATGACAAACAAATTCTAATTTTTAAATCAAGGTGTGTTTTTTCTGGAATGCAGGCTATAGTTGAAACTCAACGTGGCATTCCGAGGAGAGAGTGTGTGCAGGCGCGAGGAGAGTGACATCCATGCCGTGAGTAAATGTATCCAAGCAAGGACTTCCTGTACTGCACGGAGATGTAGAGACTGTCTGCGCTAAGGCGTACGTCTGCGTTTGCGCTAAGACCAGCTATTTCCTGGCGTTAAAATTGAGAGCACCCAAGGCGATTTCTTATTTCTTATAGGTGTTATTGTAAGTCGCTTTGGATAAAGCATCTGCCAAATGACGTAATGTAATGTAATGCGATTTTTTTCTAACACATTGTGCTGTAACGCCTATTTTGGAACGTGCAACTCCCAAACCTCTCTTTGCGCTCGGCACATACCGACGGTATCTTCCCCACAGCGCTAAATGACACTTGCGCGAGACACATGATAGGGTAGAGGGCCACCGACACGCCCGGGCCACGCCTACACCTGTGTCATCACAGCGCAAAACTGGACGGTGGAGGCAGACGATAGCTTAAGATGCTGGGAAGATAGCAATAAGAGGCGCGCAAACGCAGCGCAAACGATAGCGCCGTACAACGATAGGCCCTAAGGGTCTGATCTATATGTATTTTTACCCTGTATATATACTTGATGGTTATGTAAACATACTGTATTTGTCTACTGTGTGTCTGTTGTTGTGCATCTGTGGCTTTTATGTAACTTTTATGTTTCTTTTCTGGATCACATGACGGGTGTATTTAAAGTACATGGCGTCTTTGTAACAATTTTTATGTCTGAGGAAGAGCAGTAGCTCGAAACGTCAATGTTGGATGGCTAAATAAAAGGGTAATTGGAGCTCCAGTGTTTCACTTTGTACTGTTTTTTGGTTCCTGCACCTGCTTTACGTTTTTTGGATGTGCGCGACTGCCTCCAATACTTTTTGGTTTAACGTAATGCCAGCTCAGATGCTTCCCCTCAATAGTGCAATAGTGTTGTTATTAGGGCTGTCGCGTTAATCGCCTGCCGCTATTTTGGGTTTCGACTGCTCCACAGCGCCGCCGCCGGAAGTATCGGTTCTGGAGCGTGTACTGCACTGTTTACAATTGTGCATTTATTTTCTATTCAAGATATATTTCGTAGACATTGTTACCTTCTGTCTACATTGCACTTCTATTGAATTGAAAATGAATCTAAAATTCAAGATCACAAAGTACATTTATTTGATTCCCAATCACGACACACTGGTAAGAATGATTAATATCTAATTAAAAATGCTTTGAAATGCAAAATAATGGCATTTTAAAGATGCAATACAAAGATGCGATTAATCGCGGATTAATCGCAATTAAGAAAATTAATCGTTTGACAGCCGTAGTTGTTATCATCTGAAACTGTGGAACAGCCACACTGCTGGCAGCCATGTTTGGCTCTAGTGCGCCTGGCACCAGGTGCAGCTGTGACGTCACGAGCTCATGCAAAATGGCCATATTGGATGATAATGTATCGGTCCGTTAAATATGGTGCATTCCTACTGTAAATGCTGCTATGATTACTGGATGTGATGTTTTGAGAGAAGAAACTAAATCAACAGAGTATCATGACTTCTTTCTTCTGTTCAGTAGAATGAAATAAACTCATCTGTTTTCAGTTCTTACCTTTGCTCAGTAGACTGCTGTCCATCTTTGAAACTAATAGGATGATGCATAGAAAAGTCACTCTTCATGGACACACAGCTGGGTACAGGGGAGTCTGCTCTCTTCTGCTGGATCCTGCTAAGGATTGATCAAACAGGGTGGTGGCAGTAAACATGTTAGAGAAGCAGGGTTTTGACCAGTAGGTTGCCGGTTTGAATCCCAGTACCAACTTTCAAAGTCAGAGTGAATGATTCTTTCTCCACCCTGTGCAACTATCACCACTCGACCTTGAGCAAAGATCTCAACCCCCAGACGGATCTGGTAGCTGCTCAGTGACCACCAGGGGGCTAGCTCAGGGTTTGACCAAGGGGCAAGCCCACCACCTTTCCCCTGAAGATGCGGAAGTCTTTGTTTAAGCTGTAATTCCTCGAATGGCCACTTGAGGCAGGACTCAGAAGTCCTGTCGTTCCTGTTAAAATGCCCCAACAGTAATTAAACATCTTTACAGCGTGGACCGAAACACGGTTTTGGTCTATATAGCTAATTTCACCTTTTCATAACAACTGTAGGGGGGTCAATTTTTGCATAACTCAGCCGTTTACATTTAATAAAGGTTTAAAATTATGCATAATTAAGGGCGTGGCCCGGTTGAGTGACAGGCGGCCATACTGCCACTGGATAGTGCTTTATGGTTAGTTGTTGTCTGAGCTCTGGTCGTGTTTGTGGTGTTGCAGTCTTTTTGTCCATTTGATCCTGCAGCTGTAGCCTTGTCTCCTGCATACAAAACCAGTGTCTGACACATTTTAATCTCATCTGTTTTGGAGTCTGGTCCGTCTGGTTATGCCAGCGAGCTAATCCAGCTCACGAAGCAGAGACGCAGACCGCACTGACCGGCTGCACTCCTGTGTTAGTTAGCGATAATAACAATACGATGTCCAATCGGATATTTTCAAAATAAAACGATTCTACACAAGTATAAAGCACACAGAAGCCATTGAAAACGTTTTATTTTGCTATTTCCCCTAGTTGTTATCATCTGAAACTGTGGAACAGCCACACTGCCGGCAGCCATGTTTGGCTCTAGTGCGCCTGGCACCAGGTGCAGCTGTGACGTCACGAGCTCATGCAAAATGGCCATATTGGATGATAATGTATCGGTCCGTTAAATATGGTGCATTCCTACTGTAAATGCTGCTATGATTATTGGATGTGATGTTTTGAGAGAAGAAACTAAATCAACAGAGTATCATGACTTCTTTCCTCTGTTCAATAGAATCAAATAAACTCATCTGTTTTCAGTTCTTACCTTTGCTCAGTAGGCTGCTGTCCATCTTTGAAACTAATAGGATGACCCATAGAAAAGTCACTCTTCATGGACACACAGCTGGGTACAGGGGAGTCTGCTCTCTTCTGCTGGATCCTGCTAAGGATTGATCAAACAGGGTGGTGGCAGTAAACATGTTAGAGAAGCAGGGTTTTGACCAGTAGGTTGCCAGTTTGAATCCCAGTACCAACTTTCAAAGTCAGAGTGAATGATTCTTTCTCCACCATGTGCTACTACCACCACTCGACCTTGAGCAAAGATCTCAAACCCCCAGACAGATCTGGTAGCTGCTCAGTGACCACCAGGGGGCTAGCTCAGGGTTTGACCAAGGGGCAAGCCCACCACCTTTCCCCTGAAGATGCGGAAGTCTTTGTTTAAGCTGTAATTCCTCGAATGGCCACTTGAGGCAGGACTCAGAAGTCCCGTCGTTCCTGTTAAAATGCCCCAACAGTAATTAAACATCTTTACAGCCTGGACCGAAACACGGTTTTGGTCTATATAGCTAATTTCACCTTTTCATAACAACCGTAGGGGGGGTCAATTTTTGCATAACTCAGCCCTTTACATTTAATAAAGGTTTAAAGTTATGCATAATTAAGGGGGTGGCCCGGTTGAGTGACAGGCGGCCATACTGCCACTGGATAGTGCTTTATGGTTAGTTGTTGTCTGAGCTCTGGTCGTGTTTGTGGTGTTGCAGTCTTTTTGTCCATTTGATCCTGCAGCTGTAGCCTTGTCTCCTGCATACAAAACCATTGTCTGACACATTTTAATTCCATCTGTTTTGGAGTCTGGTCCGTCTGGTTATGCCAGCGAGCTAATCCAGCTCACGAAGCAGAGACGCAGACCGCACTGACCGGCTGCACTCCTGTGTTAGTTAGCGATAATAACAATACGACGTCCAGTCGGATATTTTCAAAATAAAACAATTCTGCACAAGTATAAAGCACACAGAAACTACAGTATAAAGACAAAGCTGTTGTGAAATGTCTATTTTATCCTCTTTTTTTATTTTCTTATGTCATCCTCATCATCATTTTATGTGAAGCACTTTGAACTGCATCTGTGTATGAAATGTGCTATACAAATAAACTTGACTTGACTTGACTATGTCTGTTCAGTAGAATCAAATAATAAACTTGTCTGTTTTCAGTTCTTACCTTTGCTCAGTAGGCTGCTGTCCATCTTTGATATCAGGAGGATGATGCATAGACCAGTCACTCTTCATGGACACACAGCTGGGTACAGGGGAGTCTGCTCTCTTCTGCTGGATCCTGCTAAGGAAGATAAAACAGGGTGGTGGCAGTGAACATGTTAGAGAAGCAGGGTTTTGACCAGTAGGTTGCCAGTTTGAATCCCAGTAACAACTTTGAAAGTAAACTTTGAATATGTAACTCTTTCTCCACCCTGTGAAACTATTAGACCTTGAGCAAAGATCTCAACCCCCAGACTGTTCTGGTAGCTGCTCAGTGACCAACAGCAGAAGGCTGTTGTTGTACTGAGGAGCTCTGGTATGAATATGTAACTATGGATGTGAGGCAGAGCAATGCTGCAAAAGAAAATATGTTAAGCAAAACCCTTCTGGAATCTGGACAGTTAATTGTAATAAAAGAAGAAACTAAATCAACAGAGTATCATGACTTCTTTCCTCTGTTCAGTAGAATCAAATAAACTAATCTGCTTTCCGTTCTTACCTTTGCTCAGTAGACTGCTGTCCATCTTTGAAACTAATAGGATTATCCATAGACCAGTCACTCTTCATGGACACACAGCTGGGTACAGGGGAGTCTGCTCTCTCCTGCTGGACTGGCCTTCAACACAACAGAGACAGACAGAGCTTTGACTCTGGATAATGAAGGGTTAATGATGTCACTGCTGAGCTGTAATGATGTCACTGCTGAGCTGTAATGATGTCACTGCTGAGCTGTAATGATGTCACTGTTGAGATGTATTCAAGATTCAAGATTTTTATTGTCACTCCATGGTACAAGTATCACGTGTGAAATTCTTGTGCTGTGGACTCCGTTTACAACGTAAGACAGGTCAGAGACAGTGCGCATAGCTGCACATACAGTAGGTGCACATGTCATGTGCATACTTTAGACGTGCTTCTACATCTTAAATTTGACGTATTTGACATACAGGTGCAAATAGCATATACCTTATTAAACATACAATTAAACATTAGACATACGTAATGGTAGCAGTCACTGCTACCATACGTACCATATGTATGTACCATACCATATGGGTAATACGTACCATACGTATGTACGTAATACGTACATACGTAATGTCACTGCTGAGCTGTAATGATGTCACTGTTGAGATGTAATGATGTCACTGCTGAGCTGTAATGATGTCACTGCTAAGCTGTAATGATGTCACTGCTAAGCTGTAATGATGTCACTGCTGAGCTGTAATGATGTCACTGCTAAGCTGTAATGATGTCACTGCTAAGCTGTAATGATGTCACTGCTGAGCTGTAATGATGTCACTGCTGAGCTGTAATGATGTCACTGCTAAGCTGTAATGTCAATGCTGAGCTGTAATGATGTCACTGCTGAGCTGTAATGATGTCACTGCTGAGCTGTAATGATGTCACTGCTAAGCTGTAATGATGTCACTGCTGAGCTGTTTTGGAGTCTGGTCCATCTGGTTATGCCAGCAAGCTAATCCAGCTCACGAAGCAGAGACGCAGACCGCACTGACCGGATGCACTCCTGTGTTAGTTAGCGATAATAACAATACGACGTCCAGTCGGATATTTTCAAAATAAAACGATTCTGCACAAGTATAAAGCACACAGAAGCCATTGAAAACGTTTTATTTTGCTATTTCCCCTAGTTGTTATCATCTGAAACTGTGGAACAGCCACACTGCTGGCAGCCATGTTTGGCTCTAGTGCGCCTGGCACCAGGTGCAGCTGTGACGTCACGAGGTCATGCAAAATGGCCATATTGGATGATAATGTATCGGTCCGTTAAATATGGTGCATTCCTACTGTAAATGCTGCTATGATTACTGGATGTGATGTTTTGAGAGAAGAAACTAAATCAACAGAGTATCATGACTTCTTTCCTCTGTTCAGTAGAATCAAATAAACTCATCTGTTTTCAGTTACCTTTGCTCAGTAGACTGCTGTCCATGTTTGAAGTGAAGAGGATAATCCATAGACCGGTCACTCTTCATGGACACACAGCTGGGTACAGGAGAGTCTGCTCTCTCCTGCTGGATCCTGCTAAGGATTGATAAAACAGGGTGGTGGCAGTGAACATGTTAGAGAAGCAGGGTTTTGACCAGTAGGTTGCCAGTTTGAATCCCAGTAACAACTTTCAAAGTCAACTTTGAATATGTAACTCTTTCTCCACCCTGTGAAACTACCAACAATTAGACCTTGAGCAAAGATCTCTCAACCCCCAGACTGTTCTGGTAGCTGCTCAGTGACCAACAGCAGAAGGCTGTTGTTGTACTGAGGAGCTCTGGTATGAATATACAGTATGTAACTATGGATGTGAGGCAGAGCAATGCTGCAAAAGAAAATATGTTCAGCAAAACCCTTCTGGAATCTGGATAGTTAATTGTAATAAAAGAAGAAACTAAATCAACAGAGTATCATGACTTCTTTCCTCTGTTCAGTAGAATCAAATAAACTCGTCTGTTTTCAGTTCTTACCTTTGCTCAGTAGACTGCTGTCCATGTTTGAAGTGAAGAGGATAATCCATAGACCAGTCACTCTTCATGGACACACAGCTGGGTACAGGGGAGTCTGCTCTCTCCTGCTGGACTGGCCTTCAACACAACAGAGACAGACAGAGCTTTGACTCTGGATAATGAAGGGTTAATGATGTCACTGCTAAGCTATAATGATGTCACTGCTGAGCTGTAATGATGTCACTGTTGGGATGTAATGATGTCACTGCTAAGCTGTAATGATGTCACTGCTGAGCTGTAATGATGTCACTGTTGGGATGTAATGATGTCACTGTTGAGCTGTAATGATGTCACTGTTGAGCTGTAATGATGTCACTGCTAAGCTGTAATGATGTCACTGTTGGGATGTAATGATGTCACTGTTGAGCTGTAATGATGTCACTGCTGAGCTGTAATGATGTCACTGCTGAGCTGTAATGATGTCACTGCTGAGCTGTAATGATGTCACTGTTGAGATGTAATGATGTCACTGCTAAGCTTTAATGATGTCACTGTTGAGATGTAATGATGTCACTGCTGAGCTGTAATGATGTCACTGCTGAGCTGTAATGATGCTGAGCTGTAATGATGTCACTGCTGAGCTGTAATGATGTCACTGCTGAGCTGTGAGATAGAGAACAGTTATCTCATCTTACCTCTTAGCTTTGGTCCAGCTGTCATGTTCCTCAGACAGAGAGAGCCCCTCCTCTCTCTCCTCACACTGACTCATAGTGGAGCCAACAACACCTTCACACAAACACACCAACATGCTGTTAGCCGCACTCAGTCATCATTACTACAAGCTTTTATTACAGGATACATTTACAAAAAGATACACAGCTAACTTCAGCTAGCTAATTTCATTGGGAATTCAACATATTGCTATAATCAGAGCGAAATATAAACAATATAAACACATATTGCATAATTGCACCTCAAATTAGGTCAAAAAACACTTTGATGATGTCAACTCGGACAAACTGGAGATCTGAAATGATACCCGAATTTCTGACATGTAATTCCGACCTCGACAAGCGTTCAAATCATTTTTTACAGGTCAGAGCTAATTTTTCCAGTGTTCCAAGTTGTCTTGAATGCGGTATTAGACTCGGGGGATTGGCAGCCATCTTGGATTTGAGGTCAAATCTGACTTCCCTCCACATCTGAAAATAAACCTTATGGTAGGATATTCACTAACTATGTGAGAAATGTCATGCTTTTCTCAAAAAGTGCACAACTGTTATGAGCACATTTGAACATTAGACCCATGGGATCAGCGGCCATCTTGGATTTGAGGTCAAATCTTACTTCCCTTCCCTCCACATCTGAAAATAAGCATTATGGTATTCAATAACTATGTGAGAAATGTCATGCTTCTCTAAAAAAAAACTGTGCAAAATTATTGTGGTTATCCACTGTACTATTTTTATTTACCTTCAACTACCAACCAACTCTTTTTTGTGGCAATTTCATCTCCATATTTGCAACAGTCAAATGTTTAGCCGAACATCGATTGCATCTCAGCCTGTCCCAGAGGAGGGTCCCCAGTTGGGGTCTATGTTTGGCCTCTAAGCTGCATCGGCCCTCACAAGGTTCCTCCTCTCCTTTAAGGTGAGGCAATCCAGGGGCTATAAGTTCACAGGTGGAAAGGTTTTCTTGTGGCCGTGGGGTTGTGAGGTTGGGGGGTTGTGGGGTTGTGGGGTTGTGGGGGTTGGGGGGTTGTGGGGTTGTGGAGTTGTGGGGTTGTGGGGTTGTGGGGGTTGGGGGGTTGTGGGGTTGTGGGGTTGGGGGGTTGGGGGGTTGTGGGGGTTGTGGGGTTGGGGGGTTGTGGGGTTGGGGGGTTGTGGGGGTTGTGGGGTTGTGGGGGTTGTGGGGTTGTGGGGGTTGTGGGGTTGTGGGGTTGGGGGGTTGTGGGGGTTGGGGGGTTGTGGGGTTGTGGGGGTTGTGGGGTTGTGGGGGTTGGGGGGTTGTGGGGTTGTGGGGGTTGTGGGGTTGTGGGGTTGTGGGGTTGGGGGGTTGTGGGGTTGTGGGGGTTGTGGGGGTTGGGGGGTTGTGGGGTTGTGGGGTTGGGGGGTTGTGGGGTTGTGGGGGTTGTGGGGTTGGGGGGTTGTGGGGTTGTGGGGTTGTGGGGGTTGGGGGGTTGTGGGGTTGTGGGGTTGTGGGGTTGTGGGGTTGGGGGGGTATTTCTCTGCCTGGGCTCCACTTCTCATATCTTTGTGGGAGGGGGAGTGGGGACTGGGGTAGTCGGTGCCGGGGTAGCTCAGAGTGGTTTAGGTTAGGCTGCAGATTAGCCGTGATCGTATAGTGTTCAGGCTAAGATTAGACTAGATTAGAGTAGGTCAGGACAGGGCAGACTAGGCGGTAGATTAGTTAGATTTCTTCTGTGCTAGTTAGTTCTGGTTAAGGTTAGACTAGTCAGAATGTCTACAGCTGACTGATTGAGTAGCAGCTGTGCCAAAGGGCGATAATCCAGTACTATCGTTTGTCGTCTATTCAGTGGCATCATAACGCCAGGTAATTATAATATATGATAATACGATAATTGGAGTACCAAATTTTAATTTTGCTTAATATATGACCCATATTGTGATATACATTATGTTTCTAAACTGACCCCTGTGACTATTCGTGATACTGATTTCAACCATATCGCCCAGCCCCAGACAGTATACCCTGTCTATAATATACCCTGTCTATTCTGCTCTCTCACAGCTGTATTTATCTATGTGTTTGCCAGTGTAGGAATTTAGCCAGGGGCCACACACACACACACACACACACACACACACACACAGATGCACGCGCACGCACGCACGCACGCACACGCGCACGCACACACACACACACACACACACACACACACACACACACACACACACACACACACACACACACACACAGGGCAAAAATGCCCCCAAGAAATCTCAGATTAATTCCCCTAAAAAACATGATCATGAGGCAAAAATTGCCCCCAATATTTTGATAATTGTATTTTCATTCAATACATTTAAATCCCATCTGTATCAGACACTCAGCACCTGCAAGCTGGATGCCAGAAGACAACGATGAAGAACACACACAAACAGCACTGTTGTTCACACTACACTTTAGCAACTTTATGCACTAATTACTATTTTTAAAGTGCCCCCAAAATGTTGTTAAAGCCCCCAATTTTTAGACCGTGAGGGCAAAAGTTGCCCTCAATATATTTCTTTAGAGAGTGAGAAGACAGACGCTGCTTATTCTCCTCTGTCAGTTCTGGGTGTGTTCATGTGATATGAGGGTGTGGCCTCATAACTTCGTGTCTAGTCTAGTCTAACATCATAATGGTCTACCTGAAAGCGTACTACTGTCTGTCCACTAGATGGAGACATTAACCACATCATCTACAGTGAAGTAAACTGCAGAGCAGCACACAATAATGCATGGAGGAGTAATTTAGATGTTATATCATTATATATATGTAGATGATTTGATAATCGCATGTCATGTTTGTCTACTGTGGGACACCGTAGTGTTTACATGCTAAGCCTATCAGCGTGCCTCTAGACCGGTGTGTGTCTGAGTACCGGTAGCGTGTAGCCAGTTCGATATCACATGCCAATGTATCTGCACGCAACTCTCGCTATTAAAACTAGTAATCAGTTCACAGTGTGATCCTTGACTCACACACCACACATGAAGAAGAGTTTACATGGTGTCAGAATTAGGTACGAACTCATCGCCTGTGTGAGTATTTTTTTCGCCTGACAACCTGTTTATTTTTGCCGGGGAGAGACGAGACCATAGTCAGACAACATGGCGGACGGCTTTCGCAGACCGGACCCCGTTGTTTTTGATGAAAACGTTGCAGAAAGCTGGCGAAACTTCGAGAGGGAGTATGATATTTTTGTTGCAGCAGCACATTATGACAAGCCTGCAAAGACAAAGGCTTATATACTCCTTAACCTCGCTGGACCAGAAGCAGTTGAGCGGGAGTGTTCATTTGTTTATGCAGCGGAGGTGCGTGCACCCGGGGACGGCGGAGCAGTGCTTGCCCGTGCGGAGTCCAGGGAGGACCCGGAGTGTTTGAAGAGGAAGTTTCGAGAGATCTGCAATCCCCAAAGCAACAGGACAATGGAAAGACACAAATTCCACTCGAGAAACCAGAAGCAAGGAGAGAGTATCGAGTCATTTTTCAGTGATCTGAAGATGAAAGCAAAAAGGTGCCACTTTGGAGATTTGACTGACGAGCTAATCTGTGACCGGATTGTGTGTGGCATTATTAGTGACTCTTTAAGAAAATCTCTGCTGAGAGATAGTGAACTAACACTTGCCAAAGCAATCTCACTCTGTCGAATCCATGAGATGACAGAAGACACACAAGCCACCAGTGTCGATGCAGTGAGGCCATTTCAAGGCAGAAAGCACCAGTCAAAACCACAGCCATTCTCCCAGGCCATCACAAGATGCAACAACTGTGGAGGTAGTCATGCTGCTAAGCGGGAAAAGTGTCCAGCTTTCGGACAACAGTGTCATCATTGCAACAAGCTAAACCACTACAAGAGCTGCTGCAAGTCTAAACCACGCAGCCACAGCAGTACAAACAGAAAGCCTTACAGACAGTCTGTGCATGAAGTGACAGTGGAGCAGCCCACATATGAAGATGAAACGTTTTATGTGGACGGTGTCGAGGTCGATAACTGTGTTGACTGTGTCAATTCATATGCAAATGAGAAGGACGAAGGATTCGTCACAATACACATAAGTGGCAGGTCAACAGAAATGAAAGTCGACACATCAGGAGCAAAATGCAACGTTATGTCACAAGAGACGTTCAAACATGTGGCTGACGGCGAGCAGCTTGTAAAGCAGAGGAAAGCTACAAACCTCGTTGCTTTATGGTGGAACCAGAATTGAAACACACCACACATGAAGAAGAGTTTACACTATATAATTCAATGACGAGTGAGAATAGACCCTTTTCACGTGGGCCATTTTGTGTGAAAAAGGCAGAATAAACACAGGTGCAAGCAAAACACTAATGAGGGTTTCCAAATTCCAATCAAGAAGTTTGAAACCCTCATTAGTGTTTTGCTTGCACCTGTGTTTACCCTGCCT
>NC_139637.1:9020989-9110989 GCF_964638095.1 Poromitra crassiceps
AGGATATGGGACACAACCACAAGCTTAGGCTCCGCCCTCTGCACATCTTGTACATCAGACACTATAGCCTTAACCTTGCTTGCAAGATGAATAACCTCGCGAGATCAAAAGAGATTCTCTCGACGTTTAGTGAAATGTGGAGCTAAACCGTCCATCTGGCAGCGTCAGGTTAACATATAGCCTAGGCCAGTGGTTCTCAAATGGGGGTCCGGGGACCCCCAGGGGTCCGTGGCACTTTGCCAGGGGGTCCACGAAAGGTTTTCAGGAAAAAAAAATATATATATATATTTTTTTTTGCAAAAGCTTCATAGTTCAACAAAAATATTTTATGCTTTAAATTTAAAATGGTTCATGGATTAAATTCTAATCTAACAAACCTATCAATTTAAAAGTCAAGCACGTTACCATGGAAACAATTAAGCTTAGCCCAAAATCACAAATCAGAATGGGGGGGTCCCCAGTATATTTTCTATCTTGTAAGGGGTCCTTCGCTGAAAAACATTTGAGAACCTCTGGCCTAGGCTACTGTACAGATATCTTCAACTCCTTTTATCCTATTTTTAAACTTTTAAACTTTTGTCACCTAGCCTATGTACATATTTGTTTGCAAGACCGAAATGTTTACATATCTCTCTATTATAACAGGCTAACATTATAGTTTATATTATTGTTATTATTGTTACTATTATAGTTTTATGCTAACCTTTCGGTTATAAATTGTGTTACTTTTTGTTTTGTTGCACACTTGCTTTGGCAATGTAAACTTATGTTTCCATGCCAATAAAGCCTTTTGAATTGAATTGAATTGAATTGAATTGAGAGACTAGCGTCAAATGAGCAGGATTGTTTAGCTCCAGCAGGAATTGCACTTCCGGTTTAGTGATTATGCCTTCAAAGTAAAAGCATGATAATGTTAGTAGAGAGACAGAGCGCAGAGCGCGCGCGCGAGAGAGAGAGAGACTAGCGTCAAATGAGCAGGATTGTTTTCCTTCAGCAGGAATTGCACTTCCGGTTTAGTGATTTTGCCTTCAAAGTAAAAGCATGATAAAGTTAATTTTTTTTACCATAAAAATTGAAGTAGAAATTGAACTATGTCCAACATAATGAACATAAGAACACTAAGATAATCCGTGTATGTTGTGTTCTTTCGTTTTTCCGTTTCAAAACCAAATCGGAAAAACCAAATAACGGTTTCGTTTTTTTCTTTTTCCGTTTTAAAACAAAAACGGAAAAACGGAAAATCAAAAAACGAAAAAACAGGAGGTTTTTCTGTTTTAAAACTAAACGGGAAAAGGGGAAAATCAAGATTTGTTTTGTTGTTTTGTTTCTGTGATATTTGGATATTTTTGGAAACCCCCGTGAATGCTGGGAAAACGAGGAGAGGAGAGGAGGCGCATGTGCGACATTTCCGCGGAAGTTTCAGTCTCAGAAAACAGGAAGAGAGGAGTTGTATGGTCTGAAGTTTGCTTGTTACGTTTTGACAACTTATTGCAGTTATGGCCGCACTTAAACCTTATCATAACTTGATCCACGAACTGTTTGACAGTGGACAAACATACTCCGAGATCAGTGCCGCTCTGCAGCGTTTTGGTGCTCCGCGCTGCTCAGGTTAGTAACGTTATTTCGTTATTTTTTATGTTGTTTGTCGTTTTTATGTTGTCCTCTCCATGTGGCCATGCTTTCAAACTTATATCAGCTAAAACAGATGTTTAGGTAACGTTACATTAACGTTAGCTTGCAAGCTAACGTTAGCTTTCAGCTGTTATATTTGAGGCAAACCTGCCGCTCATGTTGTGGTGTTGTACAGTATAACGTAGCGACTAGCTAGGTTGTCTGTCTGACCGTCTGCCTGTCTCTTTGTCTGTCAATCTGTCTCACTGTCTGTCTACCTGACTGTCAGTCAGCAGATAGACAGACAGTCAGTAGCCTACATCAGTCAGTGACTAACTGTCTTTCTGACTGTCTGCACGACTGTCTGTCTCACTGTCTACCTGACTGTCTGTCTGTCTACCTGACTGACTGTCAGTCAGCGTCTCTCTGACTGACTGTGTGTTTCGCCTGTCTACCTCACTGACTGATGTCTGTCTGCCACTGACTGTCTGCCTGACTGTCACACTGGATGTTATGTAATTTAGTGTATAGCTTTCCATTGTTGCTTTGAATTTGACATTAGGCCAGCCATGACAATAGAGGCCTCTTTTAGGTCTGTGACCTCTGACCCCTTTTGTTTTTGCCCATAGTCTTCTGCACGGCGCAGCCACAGTCTTCATCACCAGTGTCAGGCCCAGTCTCCTGAAAGGTTCCACCTGTGTCATTGGGGCCATCGTCCAGGGTTGCTCCACCCTTCGGCCCAGCCTCCTGGACACCCTCTACACCTGCCTGTTCGTCGCTGCCCAGGCCACATCACCTGCTCACTTCCTCCATGGGGCGACTACTTAATTTTTTGAACTATACATCAACTGACACTTAACTAGACCAGCTTGTGATTTGTGTATCTGTTTCAAATAAATGTACCATTTGAAGGGGCAGCTGTTCAAAAACCCAAGCTAAACGTCCTGGACTCAATCTCAGAGAATCCTTCACATCACTTCTCACCATTGCCAGTTACACACGTCATTAGTACCCACAATCAGGATTGAATTACCCCACCTCAATCTATGCCCCACCTTCATCCTTTGCAGTGTTCCTTTAAAGGTTCTGTTAATCTATTTTTTCTCATGTGTTCTATTGATCACACTCAATAGAACACACTCTAGGCCGTGTCAGGTCACTCCACCCTGTCCACCCTTTTGGTCATCGGTCAATTGATTATTATACAAAAGGTAGTTCTGGCAGGAGCAATTTGAATAGATGATGCAGAGTTCGGATAAGACAAGACAGTTTGGTCTTTTTTTATTTTTTTTTATTTAAAAGGTTTACATTTCCTAATATGTATTATTGCCGCATGTATATGCTTGTTCAAAATATGCATTGCCACATGTATTAGATATGTTTGTTCAAAGTAAATTACAAATACTATTTGAATATGTGTCAATTGTTTAAACAGACAAAATGGATACTAAATTTGATTTTGAACACAGCTGATTATTAATTTGCTGAATTAAAAAAATATAGGTGAGGCAATTGTATTTATACAGCACCAAATCATACACTTAAGATCCTTTACAAATAAAGCAGGTGAAGACCAAACTCTCCAGGCAATTAAGGTATGGATGGATATCAGCTACAGATAAAATTGTGCTAAATGATAGCTACTGTAATATGGTCTACAAAGGTCCAATGCCCACCCTTTCCCCTCAAGTATTTAGAATTGACTACAAATGCAGTCAGTACATTTTAGTAGACATGATGATATGCCAAACAGCTTTAATGGTCAAAAGTTGACACTGCATGATGTAAAATACTTGAATAAAGATTCTGGAGTCAGAGGTTGGTCTCAGATGATAGCTTGCAAGCGGAGGAATACAGAGTATAGCTTAAGGCTGGTACAATATCACTCATTCTCTAGATCAGTGATACTCAACCCGAGGCTCTAGAGCCACATGCGGCTACTTAAAATAAATAAATACAAATCTAATAAAATAATGGGAGGAAAGGGACTTGGATTGTGGCTCTTTCAAAGCTTTTGTTTTTGTCAGTGTCTCCTGAGTAGGGCAAGGCTGAGTACCACTGCTCTAGATTATACACAGAGGCCCCAGCAAATCTGTCATATCTCTCTCTACAATGCAGACAGTTATGGAGTTCTGGACAAAATTACATAATAACAATGTTCTCAGATTTGTGTGTGAGAGTCCCCCCCAATCAAATGGGTCAGTGGCCCTAATTTGGGGACTAAATTATGGTATGGTTTTATTTGGTGATTAAAAAGGGCACATCTTGCCAACACACTAACATAGAAGAGAAATTTAAAATAAAAGAATCGCTGAGGATGAAAACACAATAAAGCCCAAAGGCTTATTCCATTGTGGTCCTCATAGGGGTCCTTGAAATGAAAAGGGTCAGAACCACTGGTCTATCACATAGCCACCTTTATGTAAGTGTGAATTGACCTGCTGGTCATTTTTTTAAGCTACAGTACTTGGCACTAGCTACTTGTCTATGGTCCGTGTTCGACATAGCCCTGCCTGTAAGAGTAGAACGACTTTTTGCTAAAAGAAAAAAAAATACAATTTTATATGTAGACTGTTAAACCAAGAAGTTGATATGCTGATAGTCCTCTCAGCTTTTATTTGGAGATATTTGCTGGTTGGTAGTCTAAGTCTAAACTTTAGACTAATAATATTGCATGTATGTAGAGGCATGGATGTTAGCTGGTACAAAGATGTATGAAATATATCAGCTTAGACCCTGGTTGCAAGTATAACCATTTATAGAAGGCAGGATGAAGGTGGTAGCCTGGGTAAACCCAGCCTTCAACGTGACGTCACAGGCTATGCCTGTAGTGTACATTTCTTCGGTGCTGATAGTATGATAGATGATAGAGGTCATGTGGAGGCTGGGTTTACCCAGGCTATGAAGGTGGGGTAATCAAATCCTGATCGTGGGCACTAATGAGGTGAGTGAGAGGTGATGGTGTGAAAGATTCTGGGAGATTGAGTCCAGGATGTTGAGGTATAGTTCAAATTAAGTAGTCGCCCCATGCAGGAAGTGAGCAGGTGATGTGGCCTGGGCAGCGACGAACAGGCACAACAGGTGTAGAGGGTGTCCAGGAGGCTGGGCCGAAGGGTGGAGCAACCCTGGACGATGGCCCGGACACCAATGACACAGGCGGAACCTTTCAGGAGACTGGGCCTGACACTGGTGATGAAGACTGTGGCTGCGCCGTGCAGAAGACTATGGGCAAAAACAAAAGGGGTCAGAGGTCACAGACCTAAAAGAGGCCCATATTGTCATGGCTGGCCTAATGTCAAATTCAAAGCAACAATGGAAAGCTATACACTAAATTACATAACATCCAGTGTGACAGTCAGGCAGACAGTCAGTGGCAGACAGACATCAGTCAGTGAGGTAGACAGGCGAAACACACAGTCAGTCAGAGAGACGCTGACTGACAGTCAGTCAGGTAGACAGGCAGACAGACAGACAGACAGACATACAGTCAGGTAGACAGTGAGACAGACAGTCAGGTAGACAGTGAGACAGACAGTCAGGTAGACAGTGAGACAGTCAGTCAGGTAGACAGACAGACAGTCAGGTAGACAGTGAGACAGACAGTCGTGCAGACAGAGTCAGAAAGTCAGTTAGTCACTGACTGATGTAGGCTACTGACTGTCTGTCTATCTGCTGACTGACAGTCAGGTAGACAGACAGTGAGACAGATTGACAGACAAAGAGACATGCAGACGGTTAGACAGACAAGCTAGCTAGTCGCTACGTTATACTGTACAACACCACAACATGAGCGGCAGGTTTGCCTCAAATATAACAGCTGAAAGCTAACGTTAGCTTGCAAGCTAACGTTAATGTAACGTTACCTAAACATCTGTTTTAGCTGATATAAGTTTGAAAGCATGGCCACATGGAGAGGACAACATAAAAACGACAAACAACATAAAAAATAACGAAATAACGTTACTAACCTGAGCAGCGCGGAGCACCAAAACGCTGCAGAGCGGCACTGATCTCGGAGTATGTTTGTCCACTGTCAAACAGTTCGTGGATCAAGTTATGATAAGGTTTAAGTGCGGCCATAACTGCAATAAGTTGTCAAAACGTAACAAGCAAACTTCAGACCATACAACTCCTCTCTTCTTGTTTTCTGAGACTGAAACTTCCGCGGAAATGTCGCGCATGCGCCTCCTCTCCTCTCCTCGTTTTCCCAGCATTCACGGGGGTTTCCAAAAATATCCAAATATCACAGAAACAAAACAACAAAACAAATCTTGATTTTCCCCTTTTCCCGTTTAGTTTTAAAACAGAAAAACCTCCTGTTTTTTCGTTTTTTGATTTTCCGTTTTTCCGTTTTTGTTTTAAAACGGAAAAAGAAAAAAACGAAACCGTTATTTGGTTTTTCCAATTTGGTTTTGAAACGGAAAAACGAAAGAACACAACATACACGGATTTAAGATGAACCTCTAGTTTAATGTTTGAATTAAAATAGACCTACAAAGGAGACCGTGTGTTATTTGTTGAAATGCTTTCTACACTAATAACAACATTTTGGCAAGTGTAAAAAAAATTAAATGACAATTATATGGTCGATTCATAGTATAGGACGAATCAGCGTGACGTCACTTGCCACCCAGAAATGCGGAACCCCACGGCAGTTAATAGTATGAGTTGTGTTATCTATGTGTTTGCCAGTGTAGGAATTTAGCCAGGGGCCACACACACACACACACACACACACACACACACACACACAGATGCACGCGCACGCACGCACGCACACGCACACGCACACACACACACACACACACACACACACACACACACACACACACACACACACACACACACACACACACACAGGGCAAAAATGCCCCCAAGAAATCTCAGATTAATTCCCCTAAAAAACATGATCATGAGGCAAAAATTGCCCCCAATATTTTGATAATTGTATTTTCATTCAATAGATTTAAATCCCATCTGTATCAGACACTCAGCACCTGCAAGCTGGATGCCAGAAGACAACGATGAAGAACACACACAAACAGCGCTGTTGTTCACACTACACTTTAGCAACTTTATGCATTAATTACTATTTTTAAAGTGCCCCCAAAATGTTGTTAAAGCCCCCAATTTTTAGACCGTGAGGGCAAAAGTTGCCCCCAATATATTTCTTTAGAGAGTGAGAAGACAGACGCTGCTTATTCTCCTCTGTCAGTTCTGGGTGTGTTCATTTGATATGAGGGTGTGGCCTCATAACTTCGTGTCTAGTCTAGTCTGACATCATAATGGTCTACCTGAAAGAGTACTACTGTCTGTCCACTAGATGGAGACATTAACCACATCATCTACAGTGAAGTAAACTGCAGAGCAGCACACAATAATGCATGGAGGAGTAATTTAGATGTTATATCATTATATTATATACTATAATATGTAGATGATTTGATAATTGCATGTTTGTCTACTGTGGGCCACCGTAGTGTTTACATGCTAAGCCTATCAGCGTGCCTCTAGCCTGGTGTGTGTCTGAGTACCGGTAGCGTGTAGCCAGTTGGATATCACATGTCAATGTATCTGCACGCAACTCTCGCTATTAAAACTAGTAATCAGTTCACAGTGTGATCCTTGACTCACACACCACACATGAAGAAGAGTTTACATGGTGTCAGAATAGGTACGAACTCATCGCCTGTGTGAGTATTTTTTTCGCCTGACAACCTGTTTATTTTTGCCGGGGAGAGACGAGACGATAGTCAGACAACATGGCGGACGGCTTTTGCAGACTGGACCCCGTTGTTTTTGATGAAAACGTTGCAGAAAGCTGGCGAAACTTCGAGAGGGAGTATGATATTTTTGTTGCAGCAGCACATTATGATAAGCCTGCGAAGACAAAGGCTTATATACTCCTTAACCTCGCTGGACCAGAAGCAGTTGAGCGGGAGTGTTCATTTGTTTATGCAGCGGAGGTGCGTGCACCCGGGGACGGCGGAGCAGTGCTTGCCCGTGCGGAGTCCAGGGAGGACCCGGAGTGTTTGAAGAGGAAGTTTCGACAGATCTGCAATCCCCAAAGCAACAGGACAATGGAAAGACACAAATTCCACTCGAGAAACCAGAAGCAAGGTGAGAGTATCGAGTCATTTTTCAGTGATCTGAAGATGAAAGCAAAAAGGTGCCACTTTGGAGATTTGACTGACGAGCTAATCTGTGACCGGATTGTGTGTGGCATTATTAGTGACTCTTTAAGAAAATCTCTGCTGAGAGATAGTGAACTAACACTTGCCAAAGCAATCTCACTCTGTCGAATCCATGAGATGACAGAAGAAAATAGCAAGACGCTAGCCACAGAAGCCACCAGTGTCGATGCAGTGAGGCCATTTCAAGGCAGAAAGCACCAGTCAAAACCACAGCCATTCTCCCAGGCCATCACAAGATGCAACAACTGTGGAGGTAGTCATGCTGCTAAGCGGGAAAAGTGTCCAGCTTTCGGACAACAGTGTCATCATTGCAACAAGCTAAACCACTACAAGAGCTGCTGCAAGTCTAAACCACGCAGCCAAAGCAGTACAAACAGAAAGCCTTACAGACAGTCTGTGCATGAAGTGACAGTGGAGCAGCCCACATATGAAGATGAAACGTTTTATGTGGACGGTGTCGAGGTCGATAACTGTGTTGACTGTGTCAATTCATATGCAAATGAGAAGGACGAAGGATTCGTCACAATACATATAAATGGCAGGTCAACAGAAATGAAAGTGGACACATCAGGAGCAAAATGCAACGTTATGTCACAAGAGACGTTCAAACATGTGGCTGACGGCGAGCAGCTTGTAAAGCAGAGGAAAGCTACAAACCTCGTTGCTTTATGGTGGAACCAGAATTGAAACACACCACACATGAAGAAGTTTACACTATATAATACAATGACGAGTGAGAATAGACCCTTTTCACGTGGGCCATTTTGTGTGAAAAAGGCAGAATAAACACAGGTGAAGCAAAACACTAATGAGGGTTTCCAAATTCCAATGGAAGTTTGAAACCCTCATTAGTGTTTTGCTTGCACCTGTGTTTACCCTGCCTTTTCCACACAAAATGGGCCCCGTGAGAAGGGTCTATGAGGGTGCATCTAAAATCTGTCTGACGTCACAGTCTGCAATATCAAAATGGTTTCTGACTGAAGAGCGACATGTGACAAGAAGTTCTTCCATTTTACTAAAGCAAGAGATGATATATATAGCCTCAACGCATTGAGGCTAACTGACAGCAAACTCACAGGAGTCCATCAACAGTCACTTCAGACTGAGCTTGAACCACAATCAACTAGTTTCCTAGCACGAGCGCATTGTTCTAATTGTGTTCACTGTAATGCTATGATCAGATGTGAGTTTCCACACTGGAAAAAAATATATTTTTTTCTCAAGAGTAGGATTTATTAAAAACCAACATTTTGTTGTCTATCTTTTAGAGAGAGAGAGAGCGAGAGAGAGAGAGAGAGAGAGACTGCTTATTCTCCTCTGTCAGTTCTAGGTGTGTTAATTTGATAGTCTAAATAAGCAAAAAGGCTAACAGTTTTAACAGTGTTAACAGTCTCATTAAAGAGTCAAGTTAGAGTAAAAGTGTCAGTAAAGTACTGTTACAATAGCCTACCTTTACCTGGAGAAGATAATCTGCGCCACACCGAACAAGGAAATGATGAACTCGGAGGGCGGGAGAGAGAGAGAGAGAGAGAGAGCAAGAGAGAGAGAGAGAGAGAGAGAGCAAGAGAGAGAGAGAGAGAGAGAGAGAGAGAGGAGAGAGAGAGAGAGAGAGAGAGAGAGAGAGCGCGCGACAGCGCGCGCGCGAGAGAGAGAGAGCGATAGAGAGAGAGAGAGAGAGAGAGAGAGAGAGAGAGAGAGAGAGAGAGAGAGAGAGAGAGCGCGCGACAGCGCGCTGCAGCGAGAGAGAGAGAGCGATAGAGAGAGAGAGAGAGAGAGAGAGAGAATTTTTTTTTGAATTTTCAAAACCCTTTATTTACACCTTCACTATTTACAGTACATCATGGTAACACAACCAGACAAGTCAGCCTAGTATACGTCCAAAACAGAGCTCCTCCTCAACAATGAAGCACAAAACATCTTTATAGCACCACACAAATACAAATCCATCCAGATCATTCATCATCCTATAATAATTATAGTCAATTTTTAATCTGTATGTTATCATTCTAATCAGTATGGCAACAGCATCAACATCCAAAGAGTCATTTAATTTATTTTTCCTGCTAATATAAACAGCCAACTTAGCTTGACCCAGCAGAAAATTGAACAATTGACACTTCTCACGAAGATTTCTTGAATATTTGTAACCCAGGATGAAACTCTGCATGGAGAAAACCTCTTCAAACTCCCTGAATAACCTCTCCAAAAACAAGAACAGAGGAATTAACCTCACACAGTCTAGAAAACAGTGGAAAATAGTCTCTCTCTGAGGACAGAAAGGACAAGACTCAGTCACACTAGGATTTAAGACACACACAAAAGCATTTACAGGCAACACACCATGTAAAACTCTCCACTGTAAATCACCCACTTTTTTTGCCAACGGTAGTTTATAGAGCGATCTCCATTGAGGCCTCACCTCTGCACCCATTCCAAGATGAGACCTCCATGGTGTATCCACACGATCTGCCAACTTGGCCTTGTTTACAATCTTAACCAACAGCTGATACATCATTTTTCCACTTACAACATCCAACTTCACACCCGCATCATAGTTCAAAAAAATACCAGAACATTCTTTATAATCAGGAGTCAATGTGATCCTTGGAAAAGGATCAGAGTCCATAGGAGAAACAGAGCCCTGGCAATATGAGACCAGGAGATTCTGTTCAGTCTGTGTGAGCTGTTCTCTCCATGCTCTAAGCTGGTTGGTGAGGAGCCTTTCTGAAAACACTCCCACCTTTGAAGCCAGCGCAGAAACAGTCTCCAGCCTGGGTCCACATAATCCAACCAACTGACCCACTGTGACGACACCGGAAGAGATGAATCTCTCCATCACTGAAGTTCCAAAGCCACTTATCATTTTAAAGCGTAGTCCATAGACGATGGGTTCATTCAGTAGCCAGTATAGTGAACTTTTACTTGGCAGCATATGCTTGTTGAACAAGTTCCACACCCTGAAAAGTCCTTGATAAAAAGCAGAAAGCCCACTCAGTTTCCGATTTTGGAGGTCCATCAAAAACAAGCTTTCGTTTAATCCTTGACCGCCAGCCCGACCCAAGAATGCCCGTGCTACAGGCCTCCACACCAAATCATCAGGCCCAGTCAGCAATCTCTGTATGTACTGTAGACGGAAGGCCGCACCCCTACTGGCCAGGTGAATCAGTCCTTGCCCTCCTTCCTCCTTAGATAGAAACAAGACACTCTGCGGGATCCAGTGAAGGCGATCCCAAAAGAAATCCACGATCACTGTCTGGACTTTTGCCAGGAGATTAACTGGAGGGTCAACACAATACAAACGGTGCCACAACATAGAAGCAATCAAATTATTAATAATCAAAACCCGACCTCGAAACGACAACTTAGGTAAAATCCACTTCCATTTCCTAAGTCTACCTTCAGCCTTCTCTAAAACATTTTCCCAGTTCTTAGCGACATTAGTGGAATCTCCAATGTAAACCCCAAGATATTTGATACCTCCTTTTCCCCAAGTAAGCCCCCCAGGTAAGCTAAGAGACTTTAGGCCATCACCCACTAAGAGAGCCTCGCTTTTCCCCCAATTTACTTTAGAAGAAGAAATCAACCCAAACTTTTCTACAGTACCAACTAAAAAATCAATATCACTCTGCTTTTGGACCAGTATCATGACATCATCAGCATAGGCCGAAAGCTTAACCACAGAGTTACCACCTGGGAGATTAAAACCCGAGAGCCGTGTTCTTAACTTGCATAAAAATGGCTCTAGGGCTAACGAGTACAACATACCGGAGAGTGCGCACCCTTGTCTCACCCCCCTCCCCACCTTAAAAGGCGCACTTAAACCACCGTTGATCTTAAGAACACTTTCAATGTCTCTATATAAAGCCTGGATCTGAGCTACAAGACCTTTGTTGAAACCAAAAGCAATGAGTGTTTGCCACAGGTATTCATGTTCAACTCGATCAAAAGCTTTTTGTTGATCTATGGAAATCAAACCAAGATCCAAACCCAATGAACTGGAGAGGTCCACCACATCCCGGACTAAAGCTATGTTGTCTGTAACCAATCTGCCAGGTACACAGTAAGTTTGATCCACCTGAACAACTTGCTCCATGACCGTTCTCACCCTGTTGGCTAATACCTTGGACAGGATCTTGTAGTCCGTGCAAAGAAGGGAAACCGGTCTCCAGTTTTTAATATCCTGCAAGTCTCCCTTCTTAGGGAGGAGGGTTAGGACTGCCCTTCTGCAGCTTTGAGGGAGCAAACCCTTCTTCAAACTGTCATTTAGAACCATAAGGAGATCTTCACCAACCTCCAACCAGAATACTTTGTAGAAGTCAGCAGGCAGCCCATCAATGCCCGGAGCTTTTCCACCCCGCATTCCCTGCAATGCAGTACATAGTTCCACCAGGGTTACTTCATTCCCCAGCCCTTTATTGGCCTCCTTCGAAACCTTTGGCAGCTCAGCAAAGAAGTCCTCCGACACTTGCGGATTATCGTTGTGCTCCGACTTGAACAAGTCATTATAAAAGCTTGAAGCAAATTTACGAATGTCAGCAGTCTCCTGCAACAGCTGCCCATTATTTGAGCGCAACGACATCATTTGTCTCCTTTGTCCACTTTTCCTCTCCAGTCCAAAGAAAAAGTGAGAAGGAGCATCCATCAAAGCCACATTCTGAAACCTACTGCGTACCACAGCGCCCCTAGCGGAGACGCCCAGCAAATCAGCCAAAACAACCTTTTTGGCTTTGAGGTTCTCAATGTGCCCTCTTTCTCCTGTGGAGTCTGCAAAAGACTGCAAGTCCACTACTTCTCTCTCCAGAGCTCTTATAGACCTGGCCAAATCCCTGGAGACATTGAAAGTGTACTGTAAACACAAATTCTGAATTTGGCTCTTCCCAAAATCCCACCACTGTTGCAAAGAGCTGTATAGGGCTTTAGTTTTTCTAAACTTTAACCAAAAAAACTTAAAAGCATCTTTGAAATTCTCATCTGACAAAAGAGATGTATTGAAATGCCAATACGCGCTACCAGAATTAACATGTTTAATGAAAACAGAGCATTGCACCAAGGAATGGTCAGAAAAACCAACTGGACTTATAAAAGAACTTTTACAAACATTAAATTGATGTTTAAAGCAATAAATTCTATCCAGCCTGGCTAGGGACACACGATTATCCCTAATATTGACCCAGGTGTACTGACGATGACTTTTATGAAAACCCCTCCACACGTCACTCAGCTCATGAGTTTCACTCAACTTTAACATACAATTCTTAGAAGCCAAGTGTGGCTCTGGATGATTCCTATCAAGCCTTGGGTTTTCAGTGCAATTAAAATCACCCCCAAGAAATAAAAATTCATCTGACTTGCATTGTTTAATTACATCACTTAAGACATTCAAAAAGCAAAGTCTTTCAGTGCCTACAGTAGGAACATAAACATTAATGAAAACCACTTTTACTTTTTCAAATTCAGCCCTCACTTTTAAAATTCGTCCTGCAACCACTTCCTCAACAACAGTTTTATAGGGATTAAAATTTTTAGAAAATAAAATTCCAACCCCACCACTCATACTACTTTTATGACTGAGAAATACCTCCCCAGCCCACTCCCTCTTCCATTCACAAACAATATCCTCAGTGCTGTGAGTTTCCTGAACAAAGGTTACATTTAAATTTTTCATATTAATCAAACTAAACAAAGCAGCTCTCTTTGTAACATCCCTAGCTCCATTGAGATTTAACGTGCCAATGTTTAAACTACACATCAGAAAACAGGGATGTAATATCAGCACATAGAAAAAGAAAACTACGAAGACATTATTCATCAGAGCTTTTTTGATTTTTCATCTTTAACATTCTTGATTTCAACCTGTAAAACTCTTGCTCAGAGAAGCATGGCTTCCCAACTTCTCCTGTGTTTTTCATGTAAACCTTAGCAGAATTCAGAAAAAGTTGTACATCAGGAAAATGCTCTTCGATTTTAACCCTTTGCCCCTTAGTGTTTTGCAAAAACTTCTGTATTTTTTCAAAGGAATATCCACACTCTAAGCTCTCATCCATTTCACTTTCATCGTCAAGCCCAGCCCCCCCCCCTTCTTCTGACTGAGATTGGGAGGATGAACACACTGTAACTGTCTTTGACACTTTATTCTCTCTGCTTGCATCTTGTGTGGTCTCTGTGATTTTTCGTTTTGTTATCCTAGCTTTCAAAACATCCTCATCCATGCACTCCTCCTCCTCCTCAAACACAGACTCTACCACCCTGGCAGCAGCCTGTCCCACCCTGCTCACTTCATTCCTCCCAGGGCTCCCACTATCCTCCCCATGACTTTGAGGTCCATTTAATTGTTCAACATTTGAACCTGTTTCTAAATCAGTTTGTGAATTACGTGTTCCTGTCTCCACAACATTTTCCTCCGTTACATTTTCATTACATTGTCTATCAGGGAGCGGCCCAGACGGTACCGCCGAGCCCGGCGTCTTCACACCTGTTGCCACATGTAGCGGCCCAAAAACAAAACCTGACGCCCCAGTCACCGCACCTGACGGCCCAGGCACCTCCCGTGACGGCCCAGGCACCTCCCGTGACGGCCCAGGCACCGCACCTGACGGCCCAGGCACCGCACCTGACGGCCCAGGCACCTCCCGTGACGGCCCAGGCACCGCACCTGACGGCCCAGGCACAGCCACACCTTGAGCCTTTCTTGCTGCTGCTGCTGTTGCAGCAGCAGCCTGTGGCTGCCGTTCCCCAGCCCTATCAGGGCAAGAGCGAATGAAGTGTCCCTCCAAACCACATCCAAAGCACTTCATATTCTCTGTGGAAACATGCATAGTATAATCAAAGCTATCCACTCTAAACTTGAAAGCGAGACTCAATTCATCTTCATTTTTATTAAGAATCATGAGCACCTGCCTACGGAAAGACATGACGTGCTTTAACTGGGGAGATTTACATCCAAGGGGAATCAGTTTGATAGGCGACACGAGTTTACCGTGCCTTGCCAATTCCTTCGCCAAAGCTTCATTTCTAATGAACGGGGGAACATTTGAAATTATCACTTTTTTAGCTGGGCTGACCAGCGCAAACACCGGGGTGAAAGTGTCTTTAATAACCACCCCACTCTCAACCATGCGATTCACCTTATCCACGCTGTCCAAAAACAAAACCACAGCGTTGTTCATCCGGGAGGCAGACTTAATACTACCAAACCCGACAATCTCACCCACAGCCAGACTACATTCCTCCACACTACATCTAACCTCCGGAGCCAACTTAATGGCATGCCGACGCGTTAACGTCTCTAAACCGGAGCCTCCAGCTTCTGCCATGCTGCCTGCCAGCAGACACTGGCAGCTGGCACTACCAAACCACCCCGCAACCCGTGAAAGAAACAATAAAGCAAGAGAAACACCAGTGTGCACATACACCAGAAAAATAACAAATAAAGAGTTTGAAAACTCACGCACTGCAACACGCTCTCAGACCGCAGTCACTGCACTCACCACGTTCGCTCCCAACACGCACTCGAGAGAGAGAGAGAGAGAGAGAGAGAGAGAGAGAGAGAGAGAGAGAGAGAGAGAGAGAGAGAGAGAGAGAGAGAGAGAGAGAGAGAGAGAGAGAGAGAGAGAGAGAGAGAGAGAGAGAGAGAGAGAGAGAGAGAGAGAGAGAGAGAGAGAGAGAGAGAGACTAGCGAAAGGTTTGTGAGCGGTTGTGACAGGAAAAGGATATGGAACACAACCACAAGCTTAGGCTCCGCCCTCTGCACATCTTGTACATCAGACACTATAGCCTTAACCTTGCTTGCAAGATGAATAACCTCCTGAGATCAAAAGAGATTCTCTCGACGTTTAGTGAAATGTGGAGCTAAACCGTCCATCTGGCAGCGTCAGGTTAACATAGCCTAGGCCAGTGGTTCTCAAATGGGGGTCCGGGGACCCCCAGGGGTCCGTGGCACTTTGCCAGGGGGTCCACGAAAGGTTTTCAGGAAAATAAAAAAAATATTTATATATTTTTTTGCAAAAGCTTCATAGTTCAACAAAAATATTTTATGCTTTAAATTTAAAATGGTTCATGGATTAAATTCTAATCTAACAAACCTATCAATTTAAAAGTCAAGCACGTTACCATGGAAACAATTAAGCTTAGCCCAAAATCACAAATCAGAATGGGGGGGTCCCCAGTATATTTTCTATCTTGTAAGGGGTCCTTCGCTGAAAAACATTTGAGAACCTCTGGCCTGGGCTACTGTATAGATATCTTCAACTCCTTTTATCCTATTTTTAAACTTTTAAACTTTTGTCACCTAGCCTATGTACATATTTGTTTGCAAGACCGAAATGTTTACATATCTCTCTATTATAACAGGCTAACATTATAGTTTATATTATTGTTATTATTGTTACTATTATAGTGTTGGTACAAGGCTTTTATTCTCTGGCTTCACAATAGCTCCTAGCAGCTAGCTTCGCTGCTAGCTCTACATGCAACCACTCCAACTCCCTCTCATAGTTAGACTGACTTCCGCCCCGGCCGCTGGTCACATATACACCCCTCCCCCTAGGAACACACCCACACATATCAGTTCCTAGCTACACACGGAAACACCACAATACCTGCAATTACCTGGATCGCTACATTTCCCCCACCCAACTTTAATGTCGCTCCCACGCGACACCCACAACCCACACATATCCCCCTGTACCAAAACACAACACCCCACAACATTTTTCCATCACCACATCAATTTCCCCACATAGTCTCTTATTTTTCAGCACACTTCTTTTCGCATTCCACCACCACCGTTTACATTTCTTACTTCCCAACAACAGTCTTTTCTTTTTTCCACACCCCCCATAATGTCTAGTTTCCCATTAGGCACTCCATAATGTCTAGTTTTTCATTATTTCCTTTCTTTTCCCCCATTCATTTAACACAACCCCAACATTTACATCATTTCTTTCTGACCTTTTCCCACTTCACTTCAACCACCATTTCCATCACCCCTTTTTACAGCTTCTGTCCCACCTGAAGCACATTACAGTCAACACAGCGAAGGCAGTAGTCCCGCACATCCTCCTTGTGTTTGCCCCAGTAGTAAAGTTCACTAACCCGGCGGAGTGTGACTTCAGGCCCGAAATGACCCTTCCAGCCGCAGCCCCCGTGCGTCCCCCGTAGCACCAACCCCCGCAGGTAGCTGGGTACAACCCTCTGGAACCCCCTTTCCCCTTGGCCCCCTCTCCGGGGGCGCGCGCAGCAGCAGCTGGGCTCTCTCGGACTCGGCCAGAGCAGAGAGAGCACAGTCTGACATTTCCGCGGCTATCAGTCCGACTTGGAAGCACTTTCTCTCGGCCAGTCAAACGGGAGAGTCTGCTCTCTCATGCACCCGCGGAGGCGCGCGCAGCAGCAGCACACAGCAGCAGTGAGAGGCGGGGGCTTTCAACAGTCTGACATTTCAGCAAACAAATCTCGTCGCAGTTTAGCGGACATGTAAAATATAACGCTATACTACGACGTGACAACGTGACAAAGCTTCTCTAAACATATCGGCTAATATAATATCGTCACTGTGTACAAGCAACGCCAACTTTTCAGGAAATCAAGTCAGCAGAGCAGAGCGACTGGCTCTGTCTGTGTGTGTGTGCTCCTCGGGGGGATTTGCATTGGAACAGTCTGTGAGGAGGAGAAGAGCTCTGCCCTGCATTGCCTGCGCCCTGAGAGGAAAAATCAGAGGTGCTGCAACTTTTAACAAGAATCACGAAAAGCCCCAAAACGCAAATTAAAAACGGATTTCATTGCACGGTTTATCTCTAGTTAGACGAGGGAATTACGTGGAGAAATCTCGCATTGTGTTACCCCAGAGCGAGAGGTTTGTCCTCACTGTGCTGTGTGCTGCGAGCAGCGAGGCTCTTTTAACGTAAGTTTAGACAAGCCACGCACACACACATGGGACAAAATGGGACAAAAATAATTAAATTTCTAGTTCGCCACTGAATGGCCAAATTGATATCACTTTCAACCATTTTGAGCAACACTCTTTCCATACAGACCACCAGCGTTGGCTAGTTGTTGATATTTATAAAAGATATTGCCCCTCAAATAAATTATTTTTGAGGCGGTAGGCAAACTGTAATGGCGTCCATTTCCGAAAAAAAATCTTGACTTGAACACAGCCAAAGAGTTTAGTATAGACAAGAGCATATGTCATTTCTTGGTTTTTTCCATAGGTATTTTCAAATCACTGTTCTGATACATATCTGGGGGGTTAGTCCCCCTTTAACCTCGCTGGACCAGAAGCAGTTGAGCGGGAGTGTTCATTTGTTTATGCAGCGGAGGTGCGTGCACCCGGGGACGGCGGAGCAGTGCTTGCCCGTGCGGAGTCCAGGGAGGACCCCGGAGTGTTTGAAGAGGAAGTTTCGACAGATCTGCAATCCCCAAAGCAACAGGACAATGGAAAGACACAAATTCCACTCGAGAAACCAGAAGCAAGGTGAGAGTATCGAGTCATTTTTCACTGATCTGAAGATGAAAGCAAAAAGGTGCCACTTTGGAGATTTGACTGACGAGCTAATCTGTGACCGGATTGTGTGTGGCATTATTAGTGACTCTTTAAGAAAATCTCTGCTGAGAGATAGTGAACTAACACTTGCCAAAGCAATCTCACTCTGTCGAATCCATGAGATGACAGAAGACACACAAGCCACCAGTGTCGATGCAGTGAGGCCATTTCAAGGCAGAAAGCACCAGTCAAAACCACAGCCATTCTCCCAGGCCATCACAAGATGCAACAACTGTGGAGGTAGTCATGCTGCTAAGCGGGAAAAGTGTCCAGCTTTCGGACAACAGTGTCATCATTGCAACGAGCTAAACCACTACAAGAGCTGCTGCAAGTCTAAACCACGCAGCCAAAGCAGTACAAACAGAAAGCCTTACAGACAGTCTGTGCATGAAGTGACAGTGGAGCAGCCCACATATGAAGATGAAACGTTTTATGTGGACGGTGTCGAGGTCGATAACTGTGTTGACTGTGTCAATTCATATGCAAATGAGAAGGACGAAGGATTCGTCACAATACATATAAATGGCAGGTCAACAGAAATGAAAGTCGATACATCAGGAGCAAAATGCAACGTTATGTCACAAGAGACGTTCAAACATGTGGCTGACGGCGAGCAGCTTGTAAAGCAGAGGAAAGCTACAAACCTCGTTGCTTTATGGTGGAACCAGAATTGAAACACACCACACATGAAGAAGAGTTTACACTATATAATTCAATGACGAGTGAGAATAGACCCTTTTCACGTGGGCCATTTTGTGTGAAAAAGGCAGAATAAACACAGGTGAAGCAAAACACTAATGAGGGTTTCCAAATTCCAATGGAAGTTTGAAACCCTCATTAGTGTTTTGCTTGCACCTGTGTTTATTCTGCCTTTTCGACACAAAATGGGCCCCGTGAGAAGGGTCTATGAGAGTGCATCTAAAATCTGTCTGACGTCACAGTCTGCAATATCAAAATGGTGTCTGACTGAAGAGCGACATGTGACAAGAAGTTCTTCCATTTTACTATAGCAAGAGATGATATATATAGCCTCAACGCATTGAGGCTAACTGACAGCAAACTCACAGGAGTCCATCAAAAGTCACTTCAGACTGAGCTTGAACCACAATCAACTAGTTTCCTAGCACGAGCGCATTGTTCTAATTGTGTTCACTGTAATGCTATGATCAAAAAAAAAAAAAAAAAAAATTCCAGTGTGGAAACTCACATCTGATTCAGATGTGAGTTTCCACACTGGAAAAAAAAATCTTTTTTTCTCAAGAGTAGGATTTATTAAAAACCAACATTTTGTTGTCTATCTTTTAGAGAGAGAGAGAGAGAGAGAGAGAGAGAGAGAGAGAGAGAGAGAGAGAGAGAGAGACAGACTGCTTATTCTCCTCTGTCAGTTCTAGGTGTGTTCATTTGATAGTCTAAATAAGCAAATAGGCTAACAGTTTTAACAGTGTTAACAGTCTCATTAAAGAGTCAAGTTAGAGTAAAAGTGTCAGTAAAGTACTGTTACAATAGCCTACCTTTACCTGGAGAAGATAATCTGCGCCACACCGAACAAGGAAATGATGAACTCGCGGAGGGCGGAGAGAGAGAGAGAGAGAGAGAGAGAGAGCGAGAGCGAGAGCGAGAGAGCGAGAGCGAGAGCGAGAGAGAGAGAGAGAGAGAGAGCGAGAGAGAGCGAGAGAGCGAGAGAGAGAGAGAGAGAGAGAGAGAGAGAGAGAGAGAGAGAGAGAGACGGTTGTGACAGGAAAAGGATATGGGACACAACCACAACCTCTGCACATCTTGTACATCAGACACTATAGCCGTAACCTTGCTTGCAAGATCAATAACCTCGCGAGATCAAAAGAGATTCTCTCGACGTTTAGTGAAATGTGGAGCTAAACCGTCCATCTGGCAGCGTCAGGTTAACATAGCCTAGGGCTACTGTACAGATATCTTCAACTCCTTTTATCCTATTTTTAAACTTTTAAACTTTTGTCACCTAGCCTGTTTGCAAGACCGAAATGTTTACATATCTCTCTATTATAACAGGCTAACATTATAGTTTATATTATTGTTATTATTGTTACTATTATAGTTTTGTGCTAACCTTTCGGTTATAAATCGTGTTACTTTTTGTTTTGTTGCACACTTGCTTTGGCAATGTAAACTTATGTTCTCCATGCCAATAAAGCCTTTTGAATTGAATTGAATTGAGAGACTAGCGTCAAATGAGTAAAAGCTTCAAAGTAAAAGCATGATAAAGTTAGTAGAGAGAGAGAGCGAGAGCGAGAGACAGAGCACGCGCGAGAGAGAGAGAGACTAGCGTCAAATGAGCAGGATTGTTTTCCTTCAGCAGGAATTGAACTTCCGGTTTAGTGATTTTGCCTTCAAAGTAAAAGCATGATAAAGTTATTTTTTTTTTACCATAAAAATTGAAGTAGAAATTGAACTATGTCCAACATAATGAACATAAGAACACTAAGATGAACCTCTAGTTTAATGTTTGAATGAAAATAGACCTACAAAGGAGACGGTGTGTTATTTGTTGAAATGCTTTCTACACTAATAACAACATTTTGGCAAGTGTAAAAAAAATTAAATGACAATTATATGGTCGATTCATAGTATAGGACGAATAAGCGTGACGTCACTTGCCACCCAGAAATGCGGAACCCCACGGCAGTTAATAGTATGAGTTGTGCCAAACAAACGTTAAAGGAACACTCCGCCCATTTTCAACCAGCTTTGTATCATTAGAACATCAGTAGTATATCAGAAAACTGTAAACGGTTTTGAAGTCTGTCATTTAATTTGACAGTTATTGAGTGTTAAGGTCCACACTAACTCAAATTAATTACTCATTAACTCAAATCAACTCTCAATAACTGTCAAACTATTCATCATTCATCTAGTTTGACAGTTATTGAGAGTTGATTTGAGTTAATGAGTTATTAATTTGAGTTAGTGTGGACCAGTGATGTCACTGGTCCACACTTTAACACTCACTACCTGTCCAATTTAATGACAGACTTCAAAACCGTTTACAGTTTTCTGATATACCACTGATGTTCTAATGATACAAAGCTGGTTGAAAATGGGCGGAGTGTTCCTTTAATATCTCAAAAACTATAGTGGGCATAGTGGGTAGGCTATATTAATGCATGGTCAGTGCATGGTCAGTGTCAGACGCTCTGACCATGGTCCGGATCACTTAGTGTGTGGTCGGTCAGGTGGTCAGTGTGGTCTGTCACGTGGTCCGTCAGTGTTCCTTCTTGTCTTAATGCATGGTCAGTGTACAGACGCACTGACCATGGTCCGGACCACTTGATGTGTCATATAGAGATTATAGAGATTGGAAACATCTTGATAGATAACATTATTACATTCCCTCAAATAAGTCGTCAAACGACTGTTATTTCTTTGTGACAAGCAACTTTTTTTCACAGAGTTTGATGAGGAAATGCGCAGAGCACGAGCGCCGCCCGCAGGCAGACCCTCGCCCAAGTAGGCTACATTACCCAGCTGCATCAGTCACGTTCTAGACTGGACCTTGCACCCATAATCATTTGACAGCCAGGCTTCAAAAATAAGGTGGATAAAAAGTACATATGTAAAAAAAAAAAGACATTCATGAGTGAAACAACAACAACAACACTGGCAGGTGTTGGACGGCAGGCGGACAGGAGAGACACCGCAGCCCTCTGGGATACCAATCAACCAGCCAGACAACCAACCAACCAACCACACAGCGAGCCAGTCAGCCAATCAGTAGGTCAGTCAGGCGGGCAGAGAGAGTCAGACAAAACCCAAAACAAAGATGGCCACCACCACAGGAAGCCGTGTTTTGCAACGGTTTGGTGTTTTTTGATTGAGTTAGCGGGACAGGAAGGAAGGAGCAAGAGACACAGAGGGACAAGTGTTACCAAAGGTTACCATGGTTCACCAAACGTTACCAAGGGTTACCATTCATTACCAATATGTTTACCAACAATTACCATGGCTTACCATTGATAGCCAAGGATTACCATGGTTACAGTGACAACATTAAGAGCAGAGTTAAAAGGAAGGTTAGGTTTTGGATATACAGCCGCTAGTTCAAATGAACAGCAACGTTTAAGTTTAATGGTGAGAAATGAGTTGTGTTATTGCAAATGTCTCTTACGGTTTACTAGGCACTCATTAGGTTTGTTGTGTGTAAACTCATATTCCAATTGTTCTAACAGATGAAGTAATCCACTGTCTTCAATTGGTATTGTAAAAAGAAGCTATCTGGATATTTATGATTAAACAGCGTGTAGAAGTTGAGTTATATGAAGAAGCCATCGTGCAGAAGATGAGCTTCTACCAGCTCAGATCTCTTTACATGGTAATGGTAAGTAATGGAGTCACTGCGTTTGGCTAGAGCTGCTGGTCAGTCCTCGGCTCTATTGCTGCTAGATCTGTCAGACACAGTTAGCCACCTAATCCTCCTCTCCACACTCACTGAGCTTGGTATCTCAGGATCTGCCCTCTGCTGGTTGAGGTCCTACCTCTTCTCATATCACTGTTATGCTGAAGACACCCAGCTCTCCCTATCATTCCTGCCTGCATGAGGCCACTCACATTACAGGCAAATCCAATTTGGTGATAAAGTCATTAATCGTCATTATCTTGATTGGTTTCCCAAATCTGATTTGGGAGTGTGACGCACTGCCACAAATCAGCCTATCTGCATGGGTTGTTATGGTAACGACGTGGGCGTCAGTAAATACGTATGTTGGTGATGTGGTTTTCCTGCGCAGAAGCATTTGATGACGAGTTGCGAGTGACGTTCAAATCAGATTTGGTGGATCTGCGCGTCCGCACTGAAGACACATCAGTCAAAAGCACATTTGAAGCAGATTTGAAACTACCTCCATATGTGGTTTGGGACAAGTGACACAAATCAGACTTGAGGCGTCCAGACTCATAAAACCAATCTGGATAAAGTCATTAATAGGTCACTAAAGTTCACAAATCAGATTTGGCCTCCTAGTCTGAACATGGCCTAGCTCTCTATCTTTAAGAAGAGACTCCAGACCCTGCAGCTCTTTAACCAACACCTTCACACTTGATGAGCATGAAGGATGAAAGGATGAAAAAGGGATGATAGATACATGAATGTTAATAACATGAATGGTGATGAATGAGGGACATGAATGATAAATAAATCCTCTGCACTCTGTGCTGCCTGGTGACACCTGGGTCCATTCAGACTCAAGCTTGGCCTCATGGCACTTCCTCATGTTGTTGTCTTCTGACTAGATCATTGCTTGTGTTGTATAAAGCTCAGATGTCTCTTTGGATAAAAGTGTCTGCTAAGTGAATTTTTAACCTTGTAACACTGTAAATTGTAACATTGTAACACTGTAAATTGTAACATTGTAACACTGTAAATTGTAACATTGTAACATAGGAGTGTAAACAGAGCTCTTATTATTGAGTCACTAAAGCTCCTGGTTTAAAAAAAGAGGCAGAGCTTCATCTTAATCTAGAGGGAAATCAGGAGACAGTTTTTTTTTTACACAGAGAAAACTTTGACAGCTGATAGTTCCTCTTTTTAGTCTAAATAAGCAAATAGGCTAACAGTTTTAACAGTGTTAACAGTCTCATTAAAGAGTCAAGTTAGAGTAAAAGTGTCAGTAAAGTACTGTTACAATAGCCTACCTTCAGCTGGAGAAAATAATCTGCGCCACACCGAACAAGGAAATGATGAACTCGGAGGGCGGAGAGAGAGAGAGAGAGAGAGAGAGAGAGAGAGAGAGAGAGAGAGAGAGAGAGAGAGAGAGAGAGAGAGAGAGAGAGAGAGAGAGAGAGAGAGAGAGAGAGAGAGAGAGAGAGAGAAAGAGAGAAGACAGACTGCTTATTCTCCTCTTAGTCCATGGGCCAGACCAGATATCGGTACCATATGGGTGGGCAAAACTTTACCTATACTAAATTGTTTATAGGGTCAATATAAGTAAATTAATATATGATAGCCTTTCCACAGGAGTAGCTTTTCATATTTATTGGACATTTTCTTATTTTCCCCTATTTAGTCCATGGGCCAAACACAGAAATTGCACATATCGGTACCACTCAAGTGGACAAATTCTAATCATGATTTTTGAACAGGTATATATCCATAGATGATATTTTAGTATGATAGCCTTTGCAGAATGGCAGCTTTGTCACAGTTATCGGCTCATGAAGTTAGCAAACCCCTACAATAAATTCGATTCTAGGTGCTGATCCATAACCTATTTTAGGCTCAGGACCTTTAACCATGTTCTATGAGAACATGTTTGACAACATTTGAAAGGGTAGCTTCTTACCTTTCATTTGAGCTCAGTTGTGAGTCTGTCTGACAAATAAAGAGCTCACATGGGCTCTTCAAAGTGTCAGTGACATTCATTTTTCCACAGTTTTCGCCTAAATTATAGTCTTTATTTCAGCACTGTGGCATCTAGGAACATCACAGACACAAACAACAAACACTGGAATACTCATATAGGACTATAAGGATTCAGAAAAGGTATAATGAACCCATACTATCCCATCGTGAGGGGTGAATTTTGCCCTTTGAATTTGGTAGAAGAATGCCTTCTCGAGGGAAATGGGCCAGAACCCAAAATGTAAGATATCGGTACCATCTGGGTGGAGAAATTCTACTTGTGATTTTTTTAAATTCCTATGACCATGGTAGCTTATTAGTGCTTAACCACCCCTCTTAAATTATGGACTTATGGGAATTATGGGAAATCATCTTTCTTTCATTATATCCTCTCCCTGGGGTGTCTGGACTACTAACTGTTAATATTACATGTCTAGATATAGGCATGCTATCCTATGATACTATACATACCATACCATACTATACTATACTAGATAGATATATATGCTATACTTAATTGTCTACTAAATTGGCACATTTCCCAGTCAAAAAGAGGGTAAATTGGCACGCTTTTCAGTCAGAAATTGTTTTATTTGTGTTACGGTATATGTACAGCTACATTCAAAATGTTTCCAGTCTTTCAACACAATATTAGGACAATCTACCCTTCCTGAGACCATGTCATCCATGAGGGCAACACCATCATCGTCATTCACATCTGAGTCTGTCAGCTGTGCAGCAAGCTCTTCTTCACTGTGTTGGTTGGCACATGTTTGTAGTTTGCACAGGTTTGTGCATTTCAGACCGTTATTGAGACATGTGCACTCTGGTGGTTTGCACGACCTCACACACTTGCAGGAGAGCAACTGCAAGATGGCACCTGGTGCTGGGGAACCGTGCATCCACTGGATTTCAAGCTGCCCCTCATCATCTGTGGTCCACCTATGGTCCTTAAAGTACAGTCCATTGTTGATATCATGGGAAACTCCTTTGTGAATCCACTCAGTCCAGATGAGTTTGTCAGCTTGTCAACTGCAACTGTTGCCCCGCCAGATGTAGCCAACCTGCATGATTCCAGCCACAACATCCAGCAGTGGAGGAAACTGCTCTACAGCGCTGCCAGCAAAGTCAGTCTGATCAAATTCTTGTTTGAGGAATGGAAAGGACCCAAACACAGATAGAAACTACAAGACAAGGCCTTATATGTTACCTGTGAAGTAGTCTGCTTCAAAATCAACAAGAACCAATGGGAGGAGGTAACACAGCTCAAATCCTCTCAGGAAGAAGCTGACACCTGCATGCTAATGCATGCTCTCCATGTAGCAGAGTCTGGCTTCAAGGCAATGATCATCATGGCAGACACAGATGTCCTGCTACTGACTCTGGGTTGGAGCAAGGACATCCCATGCCCAATGTACCAAAAATGTGGAACACAGAACAAGACAATGTTCCAGGACATCACCAAACTATGCAAATCACGCGGCGATATTGCTGGCGCCTTGATTGGCATGCACACGTTCACTGGCTGCAACACTGTCAGCGTATTTGCAGGACACGGAAAAGTGGGCACCCTGAACAGACAGGACATATCAAGAAGCCTTCCTTGAGCTCTGCCGTGCTTGGCATGTCTCTAATGAGCTCTTCAAGAAGCTGCTGGAAATCATGTGCCACATGTATTATGTATATGTGCTAGGGCTGGGTCGGTTTGAAAATTTTAAAACCGGTTCGATATTGCCGTCTAAACCGGATCGAACCGGTATACCGATTTTTTTTGTAATTCATTTTTTTTTAAGCAGGGCTCCCGAGTGTGGCCCATAACTGTCTGTAGTGCAACTTCAGTCCACCTGATAGCGATAATACACCTCTAAGCTGGTATTGTCAACCAGCAATGATACTGAATAAAAAGAAGCAGGACACCTGTGTAACAAACACACCCTGTATTTATTTCTCATAACTATTCAGCTTAACTTTTCTTCAAACATCAACATAATAAACAAAATAAGACTTTTGCATACTAGTGCAACTTGAGAAGAGGCTAATATGAACAATAGTGCAATCAGAATGGACTGGCAAATTTTTATTTTTTTATTTTATTTTTTTTAGGTTTTTTCGGTTCGCACGTGATCAAACCGGTTTGGGCTCGTACACCGAACCGAACCGGTAAAACCGGAAATCGACCCATGCCTAATATGTACCCTCTACACACATTACAGATGTCAACCTCCTCCGATACCAACTTTTCTGCACCAGACGTGGGGAGGTCGAGTCCAGCCAGCTTCCACCATTTGAGGATTGGCTATTAATGCATTCCATTCATGCAAAAGATCAGACTGCAATCTCTAGACGGTCTCTTCAAACCCAGCCATCTGTACCAAGCCCCAAGGACCATGGGTGGACCACAGACGATGAGGGGCAGCTTGAAATCCAGTGGATGTGCGGTTCCCCAGCACCAGACCGTTTTGCAGTTGCTCTCCTGCAAGTGTGTGAGGTCGTGCAAACCACAGGTCTCAATAATGGTCTGAAGTGCACAAACCTGTGCAAACTACAAAAATGTGCCAACCAGCACACTCAGATGTGAATGACGATGATGGTGTTGCCCTCGTGGGTGGCATGGTGTCTCAGGAAGGGTAGATTGTCCTAATATTGTCCTGAAAGACTGGAAACATTTTGAATGTGGCTGTTCATATAATGTAACACAAATAAAACTATTTTTGACTGAGAAACGTGCTTACTCTGTTTTTGACTGAGAAATGTGCCACTTTAGTAGACAAGCATAGTATATCTAGTATAGTATAGTATAGTATGTACAATATCATAGGATAGTTTGCCTATATCTATGTAATATTAACAGTACAGACACACCCTAGGCAACGGATAATGAAAGAAAGATGATTTCCAGGGAGGGCACTTTCCTAGTTTTGAACGACAGCAGTCCATAATTTAAGAGGGGATAAGCACTAATAAGCTACCAGGCATCAAGGTATATCATATAAAAACATAATCTAGGGATGTACGGTATATGAATTTAAAAAAATCACAAGTAAGATTTGCCCACCTGGCTGGTACCGATTTGTTAAATTTAGGGCTCTGGCTCATTTCCCTTGAGAAGTCATTCTTTTACCTTAAGGGCCACATTCACCCCTCACGATGGGATAGTATGGGCACATGATACCTTTTCTGAATCCTTATAGTCCTGTGAGTATTCCAGTGTTTGTTGTTTGTATCTCTGATGTTCCTAGATGCCACAGTGCTGAAATAAAACTATAGTTTAGACGAAAATTGTGGAAAAACGAATGTCACTGACAGTTTGAGGAGCTGCTGTGACCTCTGTATTTGTCAGAGAGACACACAACTGAGCTTAAATGAAAGCTAGGAAGCTACCCTTTAAAATTATATCAAATATATTCTCATCAAACATGAGTAAAGGTCCTAAAAAGAGCCTAGAATAGGATATGCATCAGCACCTAGAATCCAAATTATTGTAGGGGCTGGCTAACTTCATGAGCTGATAACCGTGAGAAAGCTACCATTCTGGAAAGGCTATCATACTAAAACATCATCTATGGATATATACATGTTCAAAAATCATGATTAGAATTTGCCCACTTGAGTGGTACCGATATGTGAAATTTTGGTGTTTGGCCCATGGACTATCTCCTCAGCAGCAAGGTTTGTGAGCGGTTGTCACAGGAAAAGGATAAATGGGACACTTACTGTAACCACCCTAAAGCTTAGGCTCCGCCCTCTGCACATCTTGTACATAGACACATAGCCTACTGTACAGATAGCTTCAACTCCTTTTATCCTATTTTTAAACTTTTAAACTTTTGTCACCTAGCCTATGTAGGCTACATATTTGTTTGCAAGGCCGAAATGTTTACATATCTCTGTATTATAACAGGCTAACATTATAGTTTATATTATTGTTGTTACTATTATAGTAACAGTAGGCTACCTGTCTGAGCACGCAGCACAACTCCTGGTTCAGGCTCTTGTGTTCTCACACATTGACTACTGCAATACTGACAGGCCTGCCTCTGCATGAACCCTAACTCTAACCCTAACCCTAACCCTCCCCATCATATGTATATATTCTCTGGTAGGATCTATGGGTAACAGTACTGTATATTTGCATATCGTATATGTCACAAATGTAACAGTACTACATACCTGTATGTCATGTAGGTATTGTATTAGGGCCCTATGCCATAAATGTCATGATGTCATGTATGTTGTGTATGTCATAAATGTCACAATGAATTGAAAATGGGGGACCCTGATGTAAACAAGACAAACGTCTTTCTCTGGTCTGCATCCCCTTAACAATTGTGTGTAATGAACCGTACTGTATTGTACCCATTCTGCAATCTGTTAAATAAAGTTTTCATTCATTCATTCATTCATTCATTCATTCATTCATTCATTCATTCATTCATGAACCTTCAAACCTCTGCAGATGATCCAGAACGATCTTCAACCAGCCCAAAAGAACACATGTCACACCACTGCTCATGTCCCTCCACTGCCTCCTTGTGGCTGCTGCCCGTATCAAATTCAAAGACTTGACACTCGCTTATAAAACTGCAACAAAAACAGCGCCTGCCTACCTGAACTCCCTCATTCAGGTCTACACCCCCTCCTGCCTACCTGAACTCCCTCATTCAGGTCTACACCCCCTCCTGCCTACCTGAACTCCCTCATTCAGGTCTACACCCCCTCCTGCCTACCTGAACTCCCTCATTCAGGTCTACACCCCCTCCTGCCTACCTGAACTCCCTCATTCAGGTCTACACCCCCTCCTGCCTACCTGAACTCTCTCATTCAGGTCTACACCCCCTCCTGCCTACCTGAACTCCCTCATTCAAGTCTACACCCCCTCCTGCCTACCTGAACTCCCTCATTCAGGTCTACACCCCCTCCTGCCTACCTGAACTCCCTCATTCAGGTCTACACCCCCCCCCCTGCCTACCTGAACTCCCTCATTCAGGTCTACACCTCCTCCTGCCTACCTGAACTCCCTCATTCAGGTCTACACCCCCTCCTGCCTACCTGAACTCCCTCATTCAGGTCTACTACACCCCCTCCTGCCTACCTGAACTCCCTCATTCAGGTCTACACCCCCTCCTGCCTACCTGAACTCCCTCATTCAGGTCTGCGAGTGATGTTCAAATCAGATTTGGTGGATCTGCACGTCCGCACTGAAGACACAGCAGATTGGAAACTACCTCCATATGTGGTTTGGGACAATTAAGTGACACAAATCAGACTTGGAGCGTCCAGACTCATAAAACCAATCTGGATAAAGTCATTAATAGGTCACTAAAGTTCACAAATCAGATTTGGCCTCCTAGTCTGAACATGGCCTAGCTCTCTATCTTTAAGAAGAGACTCCAGACCCTGCAGCTCTTTAACCAACACCTTCACACTTGATGAGCATGAAGGATGAAAGGATGAAAGAGGGATGATAGTTACATGAATGTTAATAGCATGAATGGTGATGAATGAGGGACATGAATGATAAATAAATCCTCTGCACTCTGTGCTGCCTGGTGACACCTGGGTCCATTCAGACTCAAGCTTGGCCTCATGATGGCACTTTCTCATGTTGTTGTCTTCTGACTAGATCATTGCTTGTGTTGTATAAAGCTCAGATGTACGTCTCTTTGGGTAAAAGTGTCTGCTAAGTGAATTTATAACCTTGTAACATTGTAACACTGTAAATTGTAACACTGTAAATTGTAACATTGTAACACTGTAAATTGTAACATTGTAACATAGGAGTGTAAACAGAGCTCTTATTATTGAGTCACTAAAGCTCCTGGTTTAAAAAAAGAGGCAGAGCTTCATCTTAATCTAGAGGGAAATCAGGAGACAGTGATGTCAGGGTGAGCTGAACCTGGAAGCATGGCACAGGGTCAAGGGTCAATTCACTTTCTATTCAGCCAGTTAAGCTGCTGGATTCAATCCACAAACTGAGAACAAAATCTTGAAAAAGGTTCATACGTGCTGTCTTGAAAGAAATCAATGAGAATCAAGACTCTATGACTGACCAATGGACAGAAGCTTGACTTCACTGGTTGAAATGAATTTGAGCCAAACCATGCACACAACTCATTTGATATTTGATAAACAATTTGTTTCTACCTGGTGCTCTCTTGCATTTTGCAATTTGATCCTTCTTTAATCTGTTTTCAATTCATTCCTGTTAGCTTTTACTTGTTTTATTCCCTGTCAAACACTTCATAACTCTACCTGCCAAAGTGCTAAAGAAATAAAACATAATTATTAATGTATTTATATTATTGCCAAACACCATCTTTCTCACTAAGCATGCGGTGTACGCCCATGTGTTACTTCTTCAGATGATATTTGACATGACATGATATGACTGAGGGAAGGCAGAAAGCAGCTTGATTAGTTGATGCAGTGGTAGCACTTCATTGCTACTGTGTGCAGCCTTTTTGCACTAAATTATAAACTGAACACTCAGCACTTTGTATTGTTTTGATCACTTTGAATCATGCAGGGAAGTTTTGCTGAACGTGCTCTTTAACAGCAACACTCTTCATATTCCTCGTCTGCTGACTTGCTTTGTGTTGAGTGTGAAGTCTTCAAACTAAATAATCAATTATAGATTTATTGGTTAAAATGAGACCTTTGCAGCTCTTTTAACAGCAACACTCTTCATATTCCTCGTCTGCTGACTTGCTTTGTGTTGAGTGTGAAGTCTTCAAACTAAATAATCAATTATAGATTTATCGGTTAAAATTAGACCTTTGCAGCTCGGACTCAGCAGGGAAATAAAACAGAATGTGAGCACATCAAATATGAAATAAAAATAAAGTTTCCTCAGTTGTCAGCAGCAGAGGGAGCCAGAGAGCTGTTGAAGAAGATGAGAGACTGTGATGCTGACAGACAGACATCACATAACTACACATTTACTCATTTACTGTGTAGTCATGTTTTGTTATTTTAGTTTCCCTAATTAAGGTTTCTCTTTTAATTTAATTTAATCCAGAGCAGTGGTTCTCAATGTGAGGTCCGGGGGGACCACCAGGGGTCTTTGAGGAGGTTCCAGGTGGTCCCAAGCAAACTGATGAATTAAATTTCCAAGAAGTGAACACAAATAGATGTAGAAGAATGACTGTTTTGATGACAGTTTCTCTGTTATCTCTACAATACAGACACACGTACATCAATGTGTCCAGAGAAACAACTGACTAGATCTTTATACAAAACCAACATGCAGGAAACTATGATTCCAACTGTGTATAGTTTACCACGCCCATTGTTATTGTCACATGACCCCACAGCTTCACTTCTCCCTCCCTAGAGAGCTCTCACACACACACACACACACACACACACACACACACACACACACACACACACACACACACACACACACACACACACACACACACACACACACACACACACACACACACACACACACACACACACACACATCCATAGAGAGTCGCGCGCTGCAGTTTAAATCTGCCGAGTGTGGAAAAAAACAGAGTGGATGGACCAAACCACTTTTGCCCATATTGCGGGGGTGGGGGGTGTCAACAGCCTATCAGAATGCGGGTTGTGTCCACGTGGGTCACTTCTGACCAATCAACAACCACACACGTGAATATCAAGCGCTAGACAGAAGAATGGACGCATTGCAAAACGTTGTAAATGTGTCTCTAATCTTGATATGAAACAGTTAGAGATGAGGTGTAGAGGCTCTGCTGTGCTGTGGCAACATGTTGGAAGTTAACTGAAATCATTTGACTCCTCAAATCATCAAACTCACAGTTTTTACCACAACAATCAGCAAATGAATCAGGATGATTTCAGCCACAGCTGCACACACACATACACAGACGAGCGCGCGGAGACGCACGCGCACACACACACACACACACACACACACACACACACACACACACACACACACACACACACACACACGTTTTGTATTAAATAATAGTGAAATAAGCAGAATGGGTCAGATTTGTTTAATAGCAGATGTTGATACTTATATGCACACTACACACTCATCTCTTCATGACCTCATATCAACAAGATATGATTTGATTTGAGGAACATTGTAATCACATGTTAAGTCAAAGTTATATATAAAGTATAGAATCAAATGTTTGAAAGCAACACGATCAAACAATGTGAATTTAACCTTAAATTGTTGGAAACATGAGAGATGTTTAGTTTGGTGACATGAATAAAATACAAACATAACAAAGGTCCAAAAGAAAGAGATTTTAACCTGTCAATCATCAACAACAGACTGTGTGTGTGTGTGTGTGTGTGTGTGTGTGTGTGTGTGTGTGTGTGTGTGTGTGTGTGTGTGTGTGTGTGTGTGTGTGTGTGTGTGTGTGTGTGTGTGTGTGTGTGTGTGTGTGTGTGTGTGTGATCCTGTCAGGGCCGGTTCCAGAACCAGATGACTAAGGGTGCATCCAAGATAGGAAGGGGTGCAGATGCCCGGCCGAAGGCCGGGCCCATTCGGGTGGCCGGCCAAAGGCCGGCCGCCCGAAAAATTTGACATGTTATTTTACTAAAAATAATGCATTTGACCATCATTTCAAGTAGAATGATACCACCCAAGCAAGAATATTTCAAGTGTTTCAAGTGCTTTACTGAAATATTTGGACCATATAATGATAATACAATTATCTCAACCTTAAAAGGTTACATATATATAGGTGCCAAAAAGCCATAAAATCACATCAAAGAACAAAGAAAAACAACAACGATAATTCAAGTTTAAACAGTAAGTGTGCAGCTGTAGCATTTATTAACTCATTGAGTGCCAGCCACTTTTGGAGAACGGACGCTCCCAGTGCCAGAGTTTCAGAGCGTTTTCAGTGATTTCTCGAGGCCCACAGAATATTGTGTGATATTACTATGTAAACACTGAACACGCACAAAGAACGATGAGACTCTATTCTATCATCTGCAAAAAAAAGTTTATTGATCCCATTTTCCGTTCTTTAGTTATGAGCCGGAGAAGATAGCTTGATTCATCCAAAAACAGCAATTTTTTTCTAGAAGCTGAGATAATTGGCCTTTTGTGAAATTAAACATTTCAAGCACATCACTGACTCTGAAGCTAATCTTTTCTAATGTAGTCACACCTCAAAAATAATTTCCTTCAATAAAACAGTTTAGGCCAGGGAATTTTGTTTGGCAGAATAATATTTTTAGCTACAACCAGCAGCGCTGGCCCCTGCGTGCGCTGCTGGTTGCAGCTTCTTGCTGGTCTTGATTTGCTGCTGGTGGGCATCGGATATTCTGGCTTGCGTTTGTCAATCCTGTCCTGCTGCCTGGGTCTGTCTGGGTGTTGCGTGCTGCTCTGCGTGCCCCCCCCCCCCCCCCCCCCCCCGCCCCGCCCCGCCTCGCCTCGCCTCAACTGCACACTCCTCCTCCTGTCTGTGGTGGCTCTCTGCTGAGTTTGCTGTGCGCACAGTGAAGGGTGCGCAACATCCAGTTTTTTTACAGCGTTCCGCGTGTGTTTGTCACCGGCAACGATGCTTCCAGTTGAGAATAATAACAACTCCACGGTGTGGATGTGCGGATGTGCTGTCGCAACCGACATGGAGCGGCTCAATTGTGGGAGCAGATTGGCTGCTGCAGGCACAGCTGCAGTAACGTGCTTCAGCATATCGATGCATACGGATGCGATGCGATTTCCGTTTCCATAACGACTTCTTCTTTGTTTTTTCCTTGCCTTTCTGTTATGTGGAGAGCACTGTCGCCACCTAAGGGTTCTGTAAAATAGGTTATAGACCTCCAATAGCTACAATAGTTGTACCAGAGATGTATCAGGGATTGATCCACGTCCCACCGTCAAAAAACGCAATTGACGACAATCGTCGTCTTTGGCACTCTACGTCAGTATTTGAATTGACGACAGCTGTCGTCATTGGCATTCAATGAGTTAAAAAAAAAAAAAAAAAAAATTTTTTTTTTTTTTTTTACTTTTCAACTGAGCATGCAGACAATTAAAATAAGGGTGCAATGCATGCTTTTGCACCCCCGTAGAACCGGGCCTGGATCCTGTACAGAGTGAAGCATCATGTCAGCAGCTGTGTTTGGTCACAGTGTTTCTCTCTCACTCCTCTAACTAACACAGAGACACTGAGGCATCAGACCACAGATTGAACCCAGGGTACAGAGGTTCAGTGAAGGTGGAGTTGAACGTGTGGAGATGAATCAGTTTGTCAGAGGAAACGTTGTAGAAGGACAGAGAGCCAGCAGGACAGTCAAGATACACTGCGACTCTGTTAGAGAGAGAGGAGGGGAGAGGTATGACTGTGGATCTGTTATTGTGATAGGCAGTGTAACGACCATCATAGCAGAACAGACTCCAGGACTTTTCATTCCCTCCAAGCCAGCTGTCATCACCCCCTCCTCTCCTGCTGATTCCTCTGTAAGTCACTCCTATAAAAACCACTCCTTCCCTCTCCACCTCCCAATAACAGCGACCAGTCAAACCATCTCTACACAGCAGCTGAGGGAACAGGATGTCAAATCTCTCTGGATGATCAGGATATGGCTGCTTCTCTCCCCTCGTCACCTTTCTGTTGTCTTCAGACAGGAGGAGGTGTCTGTTTGCTGTGTTTGGATCCAGTGTGAGTTCACAGGCATCTGATGAGAGAACAAGACTCAATACAGAAACTCTTTTGATTCTAATAGAGCTGTTTATTATCTGTTGATTTATGAACACTTTGACCTTTAATTTCTTAACACTTTTCATGGTGACACATTCTATCAGCCATCATCTTCATTCACAGCAGGACTGAATGAAGAGATGTCACAAGCTGCTGTGAGGGACTTTCCATGTCAGCAGTTGACTGTTTAATACTTTATTTTGCTGAAACAAAGGAGGCTATTCTGATGTCTCTGTCAAAGCATAACACTGCTTTTAACACCATTGATATCATTTATATAGTCAAACATGTTCAAGTCCAAATTCTACTTTAATCTGCCTTTTCTCATGTTGATACCAGAGTAGGACACACACACACACACACACATCAGTGTGTTACCCCCCAGACACACACACACAGACACCTCACCCCCCCCCCCCCCACACACACACACACACACACACAGACACCTCACCCCACACACACACATCACCCCCCCCACACACACACACAGACACCTCACCCCCCCCCACACACACACACAGACACCTCACCCCCCCCCACACACACACAGACACCTCACCCCCTCCCCCCACACACAGAGACACCTCACCCCCCCACACACACATTACCCCCCCCCCCCCCACACACACACACACAGACACCTCACACACACACATCACCCCCCCCACACAGACACCTCACCCCCCAACACACACACACATTACCCCCCCCCCCCCACACACACACACACACCTCACCCCCCCCACACACACACATACACAGACACCTCACCCCCCCACACACACATACACCTCACCTTACACCACCCCCCCCCACACACACAGACGACACCTCACCCCCCCCCCACATACACTACCCCCCCCCCCACACACACACACACACACACCTCACCCCCCCCCCCACACACACAGACACCTCACCCCACACACACACACACACACACACACACACAAATCACCCCCCCACACACACACAGACACCTCACCCCCCCACACACACCTCACCCCCCCCACACACACATAGACAGACACCTCACCCCCCCACACACACAGACACCTCACCTCACCCCACACACACACACACACACACACACACACACACATCACCCCCCCCACACACACAGACACATCACCTCACCCCCCACACACAAACACACATCACCCCCCCCCACACACACACACACACACACAGACAGCTCACCCCCCCACACACCTCACCCCCCCCCCCACACACACACCTCACCCCGCACACACACACATCACCCCCCCCCCACACACACACACACAGACAGCTCACCCCCCCACACACACACACCTCACCCCCCCCCCACACACACAGACACCTCACCTCACCCCACACACACACATCACCCCCCCCCACACACACACAGACACCTCACCCCCCCCCCCCACACACACACACAGACAGCTCACCCCCCCACACACACACCTCACCCCCCCCCCCCCCACACACACACACACACACACAGACACCTCACCCCCCCACACACACACCTTACGTCAAGTTTCATGCTATTCGGCATAGCACCACCTACTGGCAAACACAGGAAGCGCTTTATCTCGATAACCGTTAGTCCGATCAACTTCAAACTTGGGGAAATCGCTTGGGGCAGGTGTGGGCAACATGTTTTTCCTGAGGCCCATACTGACTTACATCAAGTAAGTGAAGGGCCACACATTGGAGATCATACCTGCCAACACTCCTGATTTTCACGGGAGTCTTCCTATTTTTAACCCTCTCTCTCCCGTTGTGATTGGTAATTTCTTGTTAATCTCCTGATATAAGTGATACAAATGCAATGGCTGTAGCAGATGAGATTTATTAACATAATTCTGCCTTTTATTGAGTTTTTGGGGGTCGTTTTGATTTTCTTTGAGTCCATTTGGCCCCAGGCCCGCTAGAAATGAAATGTTATAACAGAAGTAGAGTATTGGCCAGAATGACATGAACATTTGGACACTTATTCAGCGGGTATCTTGTATGTTGCGTTCAGGTGCAGTGTAAAAACAAAAAGAAAAAAGAAAAAGAAAAAAATGCAATTCCATCGTGGGCCACACCGCATGCGTGGGCCGTATTTTGTGTGGCTTAGGGGGACCTGATAGAGTGCAGTGCTGAATTTTGTGCAATTGGCATAGCGCCACCTACTGGCAACACAAATTTTGTTTATCTCGAGAACCATTCGGCGGATCGACTTCACACTCGGGGAATGCGCTGAGGGGACCTCACGGATTTCAGTGCCGGATTTCATGCAATTCGGCATAGTGCCACCTACCGATACCTTACACACACACACACACACACACACACACACACACACACACACACACACACACACAAACACACACACACACAGCATAATACCAGCAAACTAGATTATCAGGCCGCATAGCGGCCTGATAATCAAGTATGTTGTATATCCTATAATAAAATTGCCTAGATGGATGGGCGGGCGTGTGGTGTCTGTCAGTCACGATTTGATTTAGTTTTGTGTCACGAAAGTGACATCGCCCGATGTCACTTTGGTGACGTTCAGTGCCAAAAAAATACCCTTAGACCTCAGGGGCCGGTTGCACCAAGTGGTCTTAACTATGCCTGGTCGTAACTCCTACGTCGGTCTTAGTTAAGACCAGTCTTTAGAGTGGATTTACGCCTGTTGCACCAACACGGCTTACGTCTGGTCTTAACTATGCTGGTCGTAGCAATGCGCGTCCATGTGAATTGCCAGGGAATGCACCCTGATTGGATGATGTTGCAAAAATGTGCCTCGCGACCTGCTTGGAGCGCACTGTGCCACTATGCTCTATCAGCCACTACTGTAAGTGCATCACTACACTACACTCCTCCCACCCTCCCTCGCTCCGGGGGAAAGATGGCGGCGATTGAGCCAGACAGACAGTCTGAATGAAATTGAATGTAACGTTCCCAATTCTATGTATTAAATTCAAAAAAATTAACAGCAACATTTGGGAAGGCTAAGCCACACAACTAGTTCGTTGTAATCTAACATCATGCTTCAAAGACAGAGAACTGGCTGTGTTACGACGATGACGGTAAGGACTCAAAAAGGTCTCCGCTGAGATCTCTGTTACAGGCAGGCTCTACGCCTCCTCCTGAGCAGGCGTAAGAGTTACGCCTGGTCGTAGTGAAAAGAAGGCTTAAGCCGTCTTGGTGCAACCGGCGTAGCTGTTAGGTCGTAAAGTTACGACCAACTTAGCTTAAGACCAGTGTAAGACCAGTTGGTGCAACTGGCCCCAGGGTGTTAATATCCCTATAATATTCCTATAGGGGTTGACAGTGTGTCTGTGACCTGAGGGTGTTAATATCCCTATAATATTCCTATAGGGGTTGACAGTGTGTCTGTGACCTGAGGGTGTTAATATCTATAATATTCCTATAGGGGTTGACAGTGTGTCTGTGACCTGAGGGTGTTAATATCTATAATATTCCTATAGGGGTTGACAGTGTGTCTGTGACCTGAGGGTGTTAATATCCCTATAATATTCCTATAGGGGTTGACAGTGTGTCTGTGACCTGAGGGTGTTAATATCCATATAATATTCCTATAGGGGTTGACAGTGTGTCTGTGACCTGAGGGTGTTAATATCTATAATATTCATATAGGGGTTGACAGTGTGTCTGTGATCTGAGGGTGTTAATATCCATATAATATTCCTATAGGGGTTGACAGTGTGTCTGTGACCTGAGGGTGTTAATATCCCTATAATATTCCTATAGGGGTTGACAGTGTGTCTGTGACCTGAGGGTGTTAATATCTATAATATTCCTATAGGGGTTGACAGTGTGTCTGTGACCTGAGGGTGTTAATATCCCTATAATATTCCTATAGGGGTTGACAGTGTGTCTGTGACCTGAGGGTGTTAATATCCATATAATATTCCTATAGGGGTTGACAGTGTGTCTGTGACCTGAGGGTGTTAATATCTATAATATTCATATAGGGGTTGACAGTGTGTCTGTGACCTGAGGGTGTTAATATCTATAATATTCATATAGGGGTTGACAGTGTGTCTGTGACCTGAGGGTGTTAATATCCATATAATATTCCTATAGGGGTTGACAGTGTGTCTGTGACCTGAGGGTGTTAATATCTATAATATTCATATAGGGGTTGACAGTGTGTCTGTGACCTGAGGGTGTTAATATCTATAATATTCATATAGGGGTTGACAGTGTGTCTGTGACCTGAGGGTGTTAATATCCATATAATATTCCTATAGGGGTTGACAGTGTGTCTGTGACCTGAGGGTGTTAATATCTATAATATTCCTATAGGGGTTGACAGTGTGTCTGTGATCTGAGGGTGTTAATATCTATAATATTCCTATAGGGGTTGACAGTGTGTCTGTGGTGCTTAAACCCAAACCCGTTCGGAGCCCAAGTGGCGCGTGGGTCAGAGTCCGTTTCAGACTGAAAACATAACTTGTCTGAGATGACAGGTTGAGAGGCGGGTCATAGTAGCATGTCGATGATTTTATTTGACAATTATGGGGACTGGATTGGGCTTTGGCCAATCCTGGCATGTTCCACCCCCAAATCGAGTGGGATTCAGCATGTTGTGGCGCTCTCCTCGGGAAGAGCCTGGTGACGCGAGGTTTAGTGGCTGAGTGGAGCTCAGCGAGCCGCAGGCAGCCAGCTGCCGGAGCGGAGAGTGCAGCCCGTCGGCCTGGAATCTCTGAGGTGCGACCCCTGACAACCAGGCTCTCAGGCACGCGCCATTAACGCCATTATTGTGGTAAATACAATATTCCTGGAATGCGAGTTTTAACGAGCCAGTTACATTTCTTTGCATTCTTAGGCATAACCGTTTTCTTTATTGTGTATTTCAACATACAAATGGCCAAGTTAGTAGTTAGTTTATGGGATAGGAATTCTGCCAGATGACAGGCACTAGGTGCCATTTTCTCCTTCATTTAGAAGAGAAAATTATGCTGAAATGAAGATTTGATAGACCCTTCTCACGGGGGCCATTTTGTGCCGAAAAGGCAGGTTAAACACAGGTGCAAGCAAAACACTAATGAGGGTTTCCAACTTCCATGATTGGAATTTGGAAACCCTCATTAGTGTTCTGCTTGCACCTGTGTTTATTCTGCCTTTTCGACACAAAATGACCCCCGTGAAAAGGGTCTATTGACAGCTGCCATGTCGTGATATGATTGGATGAAATGGGGTAGAAATGTTATAGTACTATGTGACTTCAGCAAACTTTAGTTTACGGTTATGAATGAAATCTTGAAAAATGAACTTTTGATGTGAAAAAGTGTGAACAACTAAAGAAATTAGATTTTTGTGATTTTTTTTGACATACATAGGTGCATTGCATACCCAGGTATTTGAACTAAAATAAAATAAAAGTTATTTTTGGGTTCAGCTCGACTTTAAAGCCCCATTCAGCAACTTCTCCAAGTTTTGCTATTGGGGAAACTGCGCCCTCTGGGTGCAATAGTCTGTATCAGTATCGCCATTCAAAGTCAACAAAACACAGCGCCAGAAAGCTCTATGTACATGTGACATCGGGTACTCACCACATGATGAAATAATAATCCATAGTTACGTGAAACATCATTTTCGTATCAAATCCGCACCGAGTTACTTCCTTGTTTTACTGAACACAGCGCTTCCGCTGTACAGCGCATGCACGGTATGCCACTCATGCTGTTGCATGTTCTATGAAAACGTACACGTGCACACGCTGTAACAACACTCATCACCATTTGTGCCAGAGAGCTTACATTGATAAGAAGCAAAGCCTAACAGTTTGTTCCACTGCAACATAATGACTGGAGGCGCTGTTGTAAAAGAAGCAGAACAGTCCTCGATAGGTCCTCTGACAGATCAGGTTGTTAAGTTTATTATGTCAGAGGAGTCTATTTAATGAGCAACTTTCAAGTGATATAGGACAAAAGCTGGTTATGACAACTATGATGTCACTCAGTGGTGATGGCTAAGTAGGTGGGCCTGAGTAATATCATCAGTAATGTCACTCAGTGGTGATGGCTAAGTAGGTGGGCCTGAGTAATATCATCAGTGATGTCACTCCAAATCTTCACAACAGCATGGGCTTCAGGAAAGCCCTTTGAGCCTGTATGACATGACACATTTAGTGCAGTTTCTCCTTATATTTACGCATCTACTTCTTCCTTTCTTCTTTCACAAGCAAAAGACCAGGCAAGGCCTGACAACAGCAGGGCCATTTGCAACTATTTTTGATCAGATATTGGTAAACACTGCTTTGTTTCATGTATCTGGTTTATATGCACAGTCCTACGGTCAGTTAGGGAAGCTGGCTCTATTGAAATCTTCAAAACTACACTCAAAAACCATTTATTTTCCCAATCATATGGTTGTGTTTGATGGTGTCATTCTCTGGAAACATTTATTAGCTGTTGAGTATATATAATCCTGAATTGCTGAGCGGGCTGTCTCAAGCCAGCAATATCAGTATAAACTTAGACTTAGACCTAATTTAATAATATGGCATCAGTCGACCCAGGAGCTTAGATAGAAAATCTAATAGCTGGTGAATAAACTTAGTCCTGAACTGCTGAGCGGGCTATCTCAAGCCAGCAGTATCAGTCTAAACTTAGACCTAGACCTAGACCTGAATTAGCAGTATAGTATTAGTCATCCTAGTAGTATGGACAGAATATCTAATATCCGCTGAATAAACTTAGTCCTGAACTGCTGAGCGGGCTGTCTCAAGCCAGCAGTATCAGTATAAATCTAGACTTGATTTTGTAGTATAGTATCAGTTGTCCCAGCAGTATAGGCAGGAAATTATTAGCTGCCAAACTTAGTTCCACCGTTTTGTCGCTGGCACAATACTCCTAAAAGCAAAATGTTTATTGTTTTGAATGATTTGGCACCTTCTATTACTGTCAACACCAGTATTGTTGTATTGTAATAATATGCCATAAAGGTTTATTGAAATTTTGGGGAGAGCAGGGGGGGGGGGGGGGGGGGGGGAACAAAATAAATAAATAAATTGCAATTTCTTAGAGCCGCCAACTAAAGCTTCGAGAGCCGCCAGCGTCTCGCGAGCCGCGCAATGAGGAACTAGGCTTTAAAGCATACCACTCATTCTACTCTAAAGCATGGCATCCCCTCCTTTCCCTGTTCTCTCCTCATACTCTCTCTCATACTCCCCCTGCTCTCCCTCCCCACCTCCTCCCTTTCCTGAACTATCCTCCCCCACTATTCTAAAGCATGGCACCCATTCTATTCTATACCATGGCACCCATTATCTTTCCCCCTTCCCCTGCTCCTTCCACACCTCTCCTTCCCTGCTCTCTCCTCCCCCACATTTCCCATTCCCTCCCCACCTTCTCCCTTTCCCTGCTCTCTCCTCCCCCACATCCCCCGCTCTCCCTCCCTCCTCCCCTCTTCTGCTCTCTCCTCTTTCTCCCTTCCCTGCTCTCTCCTCCCCTTCCCTGCTCTCTCCTCCCCTTCGCTGCTCTCTCCTCCCCCACGTTTCACATTCATGTGGGAAATTGACCTCATCACTTTCCTGCTCTCTCCTCTCACATTCCCCCTGCTCTCCCTCCCCTGCACACTCCCCACCTCCTCCCTCTCCTGATCTCTCCTCCCCCACTATTCTAAAGCATAGCACCCATTCTACCCTAAAGCATGGCACCCTTTCTATTCTATATTTCTATATTTTCTATATTTCTCTATCATATGATTGTTCAATGTGTTTTCCTTACTACTGTAATTGCTACTGTTGTGTCAGCTAGAATTAGCTAGACATATTTTCTGTGAAGTCCTCTGAGACATGCTTGTGAATTAGGGCTATACAAATAAACTTGACTTGACTATGATCTCATGCAGTCACAGTAACGTACGTGCTATACTAGTTGACTGTTGTCTTTGCAGTGTGTTCAAGTGCACATTTTTGGCCGCGACACAGGAGACGTGAGGTGATGCAACAGTCGGCATTCTTTGTCTTTTGAAGTTTTGGTGGTGTGTTGCAGCCTTAAGATATCCGCTGGAGAAAATAAAATCCATGCACAGATTTACCTCCTATAGGTCCACAAATTTCACATATATTATTAACACGTTCACTGCCGTCGACGAGTTATCTCGTCCAAAAAAATCCAGCGGTTGACTGCCGTGGACGAGTTATCTCGTAAATTTTTTTATTTATTTTTGACGGTGGGACGTGGATCAAACCCTTTTACATCTCCTATAAAAATATGGGAGCCACCGAACGTGTACAACCCATTCCACCGACCCACTAAGTGGCGACAGTGCTCTCCAGACTAGAGAAAGCCGAGCCAAAACTGCAGGGAAAAGCGTGAGGAAACCATCCTCATACTGTAGAATGGTTTGGCGAAAACGCTTTCGCGCTGGCGCACAACGGTGGCGCACAACGGTGGGGGGTTCCAAAAATAGACTGGGTGCAACACACTTTGAAACACGCAGCATAAAGCGAATCGCACAAAGCTTCATCCCAGCTCTCAACCGAAACCCCAAGAAACGAACGAGCCCCATCCAGGCTCGCCCGACGAGGGGCCGCCAGGCCGCAGACAGGCAGCAGAAACTCGCTTGTGACACAGCCGCTGCAAAACAACGGAGAAACACACACAGAGGGGAGGAGTTTGCAGGAGAGGGGGGTGGGGGGGGGTGCTGTTATATTGGACTAAACTATTACGGTAGTTTAGTCTCTCTCTCTCTCTCTCTCTCTTTCTTTCTCTCTCTCTCTCTCTTAGCTTATGCTTACTGTGGAATAAGTGTACGCACGCATGCACGCACGCACGCACACACACACACACACACACACACACACACACACACACACACACACACACACACACAAACACAATACAGTATACACACTAGCCCAAGGGCACCCATAATCACAGGCACGTGAGGTGGTTCTAAAAATCCATTTATCTCAAAACTCTCTGAAAATCTCTGAAACCATGCTGTATTCAACTGCTAATGCCTACATAACTACTAACTCTACAAACTAACTCTTTTAGACAGAGAAAGCACACATTCTATTAGTTATTTTGAGATATTTTGTGTTCACAAAGTCCTAGCAGAAAATAATCCTCGGCTCTTGAAAGATGAGCCAGAATCCTCAAAAAAAACCTTGGCAGAAGCTACCTACAGTAAAAAAAAACTGTTGGCAGTGAATGTGTTAAGCTCCGCCAGCGCCACACAGCTTCCGGCTCGCTGGTTGCTCGCCAGCGCATCCCAGTGGGGCGGTGCTTATAGTAAAAATCTTGTCTAAAAGTATTAATATTGAACATGTCACGTGTCTAATTTGCACTATTCAACACTGCATTTTCTCAGTGTCTCAGAAACACACTCGGCAAGTTTGAAGTCGATCGGACGAACGGCTCTCGAGATGTGTGATAAACAGAGAACATACAGACAGACGGTCGAGCATTTATTAAGGAGATAAACACTTACACTTCCTCACTCCTGGTTTCAACCACTGGACTCCACCATGGTCCACACTGTGGGGCAAACAAAGTCAGACCAGAGTATTCTATTTGAGGACAGAAACAAAACCTTCCCTATGAAGGGTTTTCCATATAATAGGGGCCGTTCATTATTTATGGAAGGGGTCACTGGAGGAAATAGGGGAGGGTGATGCTTTTTAAATATATACCTGAGAGAGTCCAGTCTCCAGTGTGGATCCTCCAGTCCAGCAGAGATCAGCTCCACTCCTGGGCCTCCTGGATGATTGTAGCTCAGGTCCAGCTCTCTCAGATGGGAGGGGTTGGAGCTCAGAGCTGAGGCCAGAGAAGCACAACCTTCCTCTGTAAGCAGACAGCCTGACAAACTGCGCACGCACACGCGCACACACACACACACACACACACACACACACACAAATGAATCCATGTCAGATTTGATTGGTAGCCTACTGTGAAATTAGTTGTGCTAATGCCGTCAAATTCTAGCAAAACGGTTACTACCTCATACAGTTGGCTGGTCAGCTCTGTGGTTATGTGCTGCAGTTTGAGAGTTCCCTACTCACTGTCTGACAGAATATTATAAGTTATTTCTGCGTTTTCAGGTTTCAAAAACTGAGGCAGCACAGAGAGGAAAGAATGAAATGCCCTCATGGAAAGTCATTCAGAGGGGCTATGAAGGGCTAAATGTTGGTATCACACCTGGTTTAAAAATACATGGACAGAGAAAATCACCCACAGGTGTTTGTCTGCTGATAGTAATCAGTATGTAAAGCAGGAGGTAAATGGCCATCTGTTGATCAGGTTAAAGAACAACAACAATGCTGGCAGTTGTTTGGGAATGTTTGATTGGTGTGCTATGGGCTAAAGCAGGGATACTCAACTGGCTTTGCCCAGGGGCCACTTTTTGAACCACCAAGCAGAATGTTAACAAGCATTATACCATGGTCTGGGTGAATACTCGATTCTGATTGGCTGCAAGGTGTCCATTAATTTGTGATAATGTACAGTGATAATGTACACCTAGCTAAATGGTCTGTTCACCGTTCATATCAATGCGGCAGGATTACGACCACGACAGAGCCGTTTGAGCTCTATACGACCGTTAACGCTTAATATGGCACTTTTATAAGTTTAGAAAAAACATTAGTCGGTCAAAGTTAGCTTGACTCTAGAATTGTGCCAGGTGCAGGCACTAAGCGGCCATTTTATCCAATGATAGCCTAATCTTGAGCAGCCGAGGGGACTATTTTGTCTCGCCAGTTCTCAACTCATATTCAAGGTTATGAAAACTAGATTTTGATTGCAAAATGCATGGAAATATAAATGAATGGTCTTGTTTTGTTTCTTTGGCAAGTGACCATGGTATAAGCGGGTTAATGCACTTCAAGGTGTCCATTATCAGAAATTATTGGACTTCGCGGCTTCGCCTCGGACGGTTTACGCCTCCATGTCGTCCAATAATTTCTGATAATGGACACCTCGTCGTGCATTAACCCTTACATAATCAGAGTGAGAATGCAAACCCAATATCCAGTGTATTGGAGGTACTGTACAGCAAAAGGTAGAAATTCAGTTTCTTCAATTCAGTTCAGTTCTCAAATGTGTTCAGAGTAAACCCTCTTCCCAAACAAATCAATAAAGGATCTCTCTCCAAAAGAAAATTAACCTACTTATCCTGTGTGCACACAGCCGACCTGTTTGGTTACATTTATATCATATAAATTAAGTAGGCTACATATAGTAAGTAGAAAGTCAGGTTGCAAGCACACTCGAAAATATTTAAAAACTCACTGGGTGCAAGGCAAGCACGAGATATGAACAAGAGAAAAGCCAGCACTCCAAATGTCTTTTTGTTGATTTATTTCCTTCTGTACCTGGGCAGCAGCAACGAACGTTTCAGTCAAAGACCTTCCTCAACGTCCTCAGGAACGCTGAGGACGTTGAGGAAGGTCTTTGACTGAAACGTTCGTTGCTGCTGCCCAGGTACAGAAGGAAATAAATCAACAAAAAGACATTTGGAGTGCTGGCTTTTCTCTTGTACATATAGTAAGTGCCTGGGTGGCAAGCAGGCTGCAATACTTGACAATTTAGCTGGAGCTCAGTCAAACTTTATTTAACAGAAGGGATGAGGAAGCGCTGCGTGGGTCCTTAGTAAAATCACTGAAACAGGTGCTCTTTGGTGAGGGTGGAGAGAAGCATGAGAAAAAGTTCAAGTTGGATCCTTGTAAAAGTCAAAACATTTAGTAGAGTACAGAAAAAACTTGAAGAATCCAAGGCCACTCTGTTTCCGGTAGAACAGTTAAAAAGCCTTTATTGTGGCATGGCTAAATCTTACACAATTAAAAAGACCAACGCGTTCAGCTACAGAGAGCCTTCATCAGGGTAGAGGCCCAACACTGAATGCATGGCATTTCATGGCAATAGAAGTCATCCCCAAATCTGCCAGAGGAGGGGATAGACTCAAACATCTCCTCCAAAGAGAAACTTTTTGGATTGTAACCCTAAAAGCAAATGATGATATTGATTTCTCTCCATTTCTCTGAGTCAGACATTGTTTTTTGTTATTGAGATATTTTGCTCAGTTAAATTTATTTGGTTCCTCATCCTGTAGCTTCCTGGGAGGTCTCTATGGCCTCAAATGTGTAGGCTGCACAATTGTTGCTGGTATTGTATTTAGTTCCTCCTGTCAGGTTGGAGTGTTATTCCTCCAATTCCCTTGCCCTGAGCCTGACCCGGGGGATATGTGAAGTGTAACCTTTCAGACATGAGGCATGTTGCTTTCATACATGTGGAGCATGTAAAGTAGGGTGTAAAGTAGAGAGGGGGCGGGGGTGGGGGGAATTTGGACATGACCACACAATGGGGAGTTGTGAAAACTGACCACACAGCTGTACTTCACTGTCTGAGCATAGCCTTAAAGCAGCTACGAGCAAGGTTTTCGATTGTTATTAAACAGTCTAATTTTAATATCGATGCCTCACATCTTACCTCTAATAGTAGACGAGACCAACGCAGAGTAGTCTCGCTTGAACACCGAGTGAATCGGCCAGTGTTGTCTTCATGATTAGTCTGTCTGCGGCCGGGGCAGATCAGGAAGTGAAATGAAATGGTTTGCGGCAGCCACTTCGGCCATAACCACAAAATAACAAAATAACTTCCAAAAAAAAACTGTTAGAATATAACGAGAGATGTTCGCGAGAGTAGCAAGCCCCTGGATGTAGCGAGCATGACGTCCTCCTTGTTTATGGTATGTTGCTAGGCAGAGCGAAACGGTTGAAGGCAGGCAGCTGCCGTAAAACGTTTCATTTCACTTCCTGGTCTATCTGGCCCGCCGGAAGACAGAACACAGACTCCAGAATCATCAAGAGAGCAATCTCCGATTCACACGGCTTTGGTCTCAGCTACTATTATAGGTAAGATGTGATGCATCAATATTACATTCAGACTGTTTAATAACAATTGAAAATCTTGCTCGTAGCTGCTTTAAGTGAATCGCATTGACATTCAACAAACTATCATGACATGCAGAGTCTGAAAACAAGTTGCTACAAATAGATAATGGGCGATAACTGCTAACGTTCACGGCATATAATCGTTTGCGCATAACGTTAGTAATTAATTAAACAACCCTACAACTCACGCCCAGATGCATCGATTTCCTCGAGTCTCAAGCGCTAAAAATAAAACAGGTCTTTGCTATGTTCAGTCCTAAAATGCGTCAATCCTACTAGAATTATACAGAATACAGGAAGCTAGACGTTTTTACCTTCAAAATAAAATCAATGTTGTATTGCTTAGTAACAAGAAATCAGAACGGTCGACTCACTACGGGTTAAAATTTACTTTTCGAAGGGAGCAGATATTCTTCCAGTTTATCTCTGTTCTGTATCTTTCGGATAACACACACAAAAAAACATTACACGTGCATTTACTTCATTTAATTGCCATTATTGCGAAGGTTATACCCTGAAGTTTCCGTTTATACTGCCTGACTTGACGCTACTTGGAATTTGCGGTTCTGCACGTGAATCTTCACAAATGCTGTGTAAACATTAAATCAAAGGCATGAACGCAACCAGAGCCAGATACCCTACCTAGCGATGTCCAATACTGGGAAGCAGGACGACCCTCGCGCCCAAAAATGCTCATTAAATGTGTGTGCTGTGCGAAGCTATGCAGAAATGAAATAAGATCAAAGCCATGAGCATTTCAATCCAGCAACATGTAGCCTGTTGGCTGACACACACGGAGCAGGTTTGAGCTTCATTTGGAAAAACTGAAACGGCATGTTTTTTTTGCTCGCTCATTCACATATAATAATAATCTGCCACGCTGGCTTTCTGTCTCCCTCCCTCTCCTCATGCACTCACTGAGCTGGCTACTTCACGGAGCTCTTGGGGGGGGGGACAATCCATCCCTGATACAAGGGCTCGAGGTTGTCTCACCTCCAGATAGTAGGAGGGTCACGGGAGCTCGCATAGCTCACCAAAATGTGTTCATACATACATACACCACCATCCGGATGCCCTCTAGATAACTCCCGAATTCCAAGGCATGTCTGAAAGCGGCTTATGGTATCGCCGTTCAGTCACCCAAAATACAAATTCAAACAGCGCCAGAAACACTCACATGTACATGTTGTGACTTGTGTACTCACCACACGATGAACTATAAACAGTGTTGGGCGCAGTGTGCGAACTATACTGTGGCTTTCGGGGGAGCCGACTTTTTCACCGGGGGGGGGGGGGGGGGGGGGTGCAACCGGACGTGCGCGCGACCCGGTGCGGACAGCTGCTTGCGCGTGCCTCAGAAAGGACTGCCTCCCTTCAACGTTCACAGTCTGATTCAGGCTACAGTATCACATAAGCAGTAGCCGGGTAGCCCAATGACCAGACCATCCTCCACGCCACATGCCACGCTAAAAAACAAAAATCACAGTAAGATCTCTATTCTATAGTTTATCAGCACGCTCAAAGACACGGATACAGCTCTTGTCATGTTCCACTTTTCTCTCCAAGAGAGAAAAGCGCGCTGCGCACACAGAGAGGGAGGGAGGGTGAGCACAGAAAGGCGAAACAGGCGCACTGCTCTCCATATACACTGCATCCACAAGAACATGATATCTCTGCCCAACACTTTTATGCACTCCATAACGCACATGTCCCACTCACTGTGAAGTTCCTGACGCATTCCATCTCCCAAACAGTCCTCCATATGCGGGAGGACTCGGAGGTAGCCTATTCCAGCTTCACGTCGTCTTCACTTTTTCCACATCTGCGTTTGAAGTAGAAGCGACTTGTTGCTGTTCAACTGACGGCTGCTTCCATTTCTTCGTGAATGTAAAGTTTGTCAAACTGCCTTGTTTTCTTTTTGACATCTTGCTGTTGTTTTAAATCTGACCTGCCCGCGTGAGTGACGTTTGATTTGCACCTGCGCCGCCACGCTTCGATGTGGTGATGATAAGAATAACATGCATGTCGGTATAGGGGCTTACAGTGAATTTGACAGTGATTGAGCACACTCTGAATCATACGATTAAAATAGCGTAATTTTACGCATTATTCACTATGAAGGTACAGAAAAAGAAATAGAAAATACATGGGGTAATAATATATATTAGTCAATAATTTCGAGACCCCCCCAAATTTCACAAGTCATGTTTTCAGGGGGTCTACTATTTCTTTAAGGGGAGCCAAAGCCCCCCCAGCTCCCCCGTAGTTTGCACCCTGGTTGGGCGTGTTACTGTAATTACTTACTTTTTCAGTAACAAAGTAATATAAGGCGTTACAATTTCCAAAACAGTAATTATATTACAGTTATTAATCCAAGAAAGGCTGCGTTACTGCGTTAGATCATTGCCGGGCCAGAATGCAGTGTTTTCTATGTAAAAAGAGAAGAAAAGAAAAAGTAATCCTCACGATCTCAGGTAGACCTGTCACGCAGACGCGCACACATACGTCAGAGCGTGGTTGTGCACAACACGGGACGCCGACTATTTCAAAACAAACTGGCTGAAGGAGAAGAGAAATACTCGTTCAGAAGTTGGAGGTATTCATGCCATTATTTTGAGTTTGTCTTGGTCAAAGATGCAAAGAAGATGACTGTCCGTTGTAAACTATGTGCGAGCAGCAAAACGTTTTCAACTGCAAAAAATACTACGTCTAACTTGATGAAGCATCTTAAAGGGCAGCACAGCACTGTGAAACTGGTTGAAAAAATCCCCGAAAAATCCACTGGCAGCCTCTACTGCCAGTGGCAGTGATACTCCTCCAGAAAAACCACAAAAACTGGATTTCAGCTGAGGAAAACCAGCCGTAAGTGGAGAAGGACTTTAGAAGCTCATTGCTGGGTATATCTTTTTTTTTTTACAATATATTTAATGGATTTTAAATTAAAAGAAAGTAACAACTCACAGACAAAAACTATAGTGAGGGGGGCATAGGGAGGGGGGTTGGGGGGATGGGGACTAAACCGAAAACAACATAAGACATATCAGCTCACCAACTCATGCTGGGTATATCATGGAGGAGATGCTACCTATTTCCACAGTTGACTCGCCCGCACTCATAGAGAAAATACCCACGAAGAACAATGTCAAGCTGGCACAGAGGAAGACGTTTGCTGGCTACTTCGAGAGAGAATATGCAGAGATGGAGGCTAAGTTGAAGGCGATGCTGGGTGAGGTAGACTTTGTTTCCACTACAGCCGACATCTGGACAGCTAACAACAGGAGCTATGGGTGTAACAGTTCACTAGATTAAATGATCCACTTTGGGTAAGTGTACACTTAAGTGTAAGGTGTTTGGGGGGAAAAAAAGAGAAGAGAGTAACTACTAATGTAACTAATTACCTTTTGAAAAAGTAATAAGTAAAGTAACTTTTATTACTTTTTTAAGGAGTAATCAGTAATCAGTAACTAATTACTTTTCCACAGTAACTTGCCCAACACTGAATATAAATCACTCACAAGTTACGGGAAACAGTCATTTTCAAAGTAAATTAGTAAGTATGTGTGAAGTATGTGTGCGCATGCGCACAAATGCGCCTCAGGCAAATGAGGAGGTAATTTGTGTTGCAGAGGGAACCCTCTTGCTAGTTCTTCTCGCTATGGATTTACATGCAGTTTGTGACAACAAAGCCTCACGTGCAGCGCACGCTGTGTGTTTTCATACGTTCATATGATCAGCGCTGATCAACGTGTTCAAACCTTTATAGACGAGTTTCCTGGGCACTTCCGGTTTGCTTCCGGACTCGGCCGCGATCGTGTCTGTCGCTTCCGGTGTTTGTAAATACGGAGAAGCGTAACGTACTACCGTAGTAGCCATAGCGACCGCCGAAAAAATGCAAACTTGGGATCATTCTCTGAGTCTCCTATCTAACGAAAGAGTGTCTATCCCACACCCGTTGACAGTGGACACATTGGAAGATAATATGTGTAAATGGCCGAACGTAACTACAGGCAGGGTTATAGCGTATTTTGAGGAATCAATGGCGGTGGACGGCAACGCGATGAACTATCTCAAAAGCTCCGAAGCGTCAGCCAGACTACGTTAGGTTACAGTCCTCTCCTCTGTCGCAGTCAGTCAGACTAACGTTAGGCTACAGTCCTCTCCTCTGTCAGTCAGTCAGACTAACGTTAGGTTACAGTCCTCTCCTCTGTCACAGTCAGTCAGACTAATGTTAGGTTACAGTGACAGTACTCTCCTCTCTCACAGTCAGACTAACGTTAGGTTACAGTCCTCTCCTCTCTCACAGTCAGTCAGACTAACGTTAGGTTACTGTCCTCTCCTCTGTCACAGTCAGTCAGACTAACGTTAGGTTACAGTCCTCTCCTCTGTCACAGTCAGTCAGACTAACGTTAGTTTACTGTCCTCTCCTCTCTCACAGTCAGCCAGATTACCGTTAGGTGTCTCTCCATTCAAAAACAACCCAGTTTGCCTTGATCACTGCAAAACATGACATGCCGTGTGTAGCCTCCACACAATAGGGCTACACACGGTAAATCATGGTACACGCAGCACAATACCCGCCGTGGTAAACAGAAGAAGACTGGGATATTAACTTTAAGGCGACTCACTTCTAGACTTGAATGAAATTGTATTCACTTACTATCTGCTCCGTGGATTACCATTTTACAATTTCGGAGACGAAATTGTAACATAGCAACGTTGCTATTTAAAAAAAAAATTGGGAGATCGGGTTGGGATTATAACGTTAGTTTGCCGAGTCGCACCTGGTAATCCAGAAATGGCGTTATGGTACCTTTGTCTACTTGTAGATCATCAAGAAACTTTAAATTAATAACGTTAGATGTGTTTAACAGAGCTGTATATCGGGTCTAGCAGCTGATCAGCAGCTCAGACAGCCTCAAACACGAGGTGATTGTCAGCTCTATAATTCGCAAAATAGCAGTGGATGGAAATGCGCACTATGTTTTGTGACAGCCACGCACTGCACAATGTGTTCCAGAATAACCCATTGTTAATAACGTCTGCTAACGTTAGTGTAGCTGATGTTGTCGATCGTTGTAAAAAAGTTTGGATATTTCGGCTGCTGCCTTCTGATGTGCTCGCTGCTGTGGACGCAATGTGGACTTAAACGGAAGCCGGGGACACGAAAGGCTGCTATGGCGCCGCCCAGGAAACTCGTCTATAGAGGTCTTCACGGGGTACTCGGATCCTAGGACCTGGGACCCGACCCGAGACCCGTACGGGTCCGGGTCCATATTTATTATGATCAATTAGGGTCCGGGTCGGGTCTGATTCTATCACTATCTATTCTATCATCATGTGTAATACCCGAGTAGACCTGTGAAGACCTCTATAAAGGATTGAACATGTTGAATCTGACCAAACATCTCCAAACAATTCCAAACAACGACAGCCAGCAACGGGGCATCAAACAAACATCTGTGTTTGTCGGAGAAGGTTTGATTGGTGTACCATGGGCTTAAGGGATACTGACCTGAGACTCTCCAGTCTACAGTGTGGACTCCCCAGTCCAGCAGAGAGCAGCTTCACACCTGGATCTTGCAAGTCGTTGTTACTCAGGTCCAGCTCTCGCAGACTAGAGGACTGGGAGCTGAGAACTGAGGCCAGAGCTTCACAGCTTCTCTTTGACAGCTTACAGCCACTCAACCTGGGGAAGAATTAGCCATGAACAAGAAATTTGAAAATCGTTTTTTCTGTATATTGCATTTCATATTGAAGACATCAAGTTATGCATGCACCTACAGAGATTTATTGGAGGCTTTGACCAGCGGCAGCAGCCCCAGGAGAGCCTCCTCTGAAGCAGAGTATTTCTTCAGGTCAAACACATCGAGCTCTTTTTCTGATGACAGTAAGATGAAGACCAGAGCTGACCACTGAGCAGGGGAGAGTCCGGCTTTGGAGAGACTTCCTGAACTCAGGTGCTGTTGGATCTCCTCCACTAGAGAATGGTCATTCAGCTCATTCAGACAGTGGAACAGATTGATGCTTTTCTCTGAAGAGGGATTCACCTTGATCTTCTTCTGGATGTACTGGACCGTTTTCTGATTGGTCTCCAAACTACTTCCTGTCTGTGTCAGCAGGCCTCTTAGGAGAGTCTGATTGGTCTCTAGTGAAAGACCCAGGAGGAAGCGGAGGAACAAGTCCAGGTGTCCATTTGGACTCTGTAAGGCCTTGTCCACAGCACTCTGGTAGAGGCATGTTAGTTTAGATTTGTCTCTTGATAGTGTTGACCACCAGGATGTTGATTGACTTTCTGACAGTAGATTGACACCAGTGTTGATGAAGGACAGAAAGACATAAACTGCAGCCAGAAACTCCTGAATGCTCAGATGGACAAAGCAGAACACAGTGTCCTCGTTCAGCCCACGCTCCTCTTTAAAGATCTGTGTGAACACTCCTGAGTACACTGAGGCTGCTCTGATATCAATGTTACACTTTCTCAGGTCGGCTTCATAGAAGATTAGGTTGCCTCTCTCTAGCTCCTCAAAAGCCAGTTTTCCCAGAGAGAGAATCATCTTACTGCTCTCTGTATTCCAGATTGGATCTGTTTCAGCACTCCCATGATACTTGACATCCGCCTGTTTGGACTGAACCAGCAGGAAGTGGATGTACATCTCAGTCAGGGTCTTGGGCATGTCTCTTCTCTCTCTGGTTTTCAAGACAAGCTCCAGAACTGTAGCAGTGATCCAACAAAACACTGGTATGTGGCACATGATGTGGAGGGTTCGTGAAGTCTTGATGTGGGAAATGATTCTGCTGGCCTGCTCCTCATCTCTGAATCTCTTCCTGAAGTACTCATCCTTCTGTGAGTCAGTGAAGCCTCTCACCTCTGTTACCATGTCAATGCACTCAGGAGGGATCTGCTTGGCTGCTGCCGGTCGTGTGGTCATCCAGAGGTGAGCAGCGGGAAGCAGTTTCCCCTTGATAAGGTTTGTCAGCAGCACGTCCACCGAGGTTGACTCTGTAACATCAGTCACAATCCTGTTGTTCTGGAAGTCCAGAGGAAGTCGACACTCATCCACACCGTCAAAGATGAACACAACATGGAACTTGTCAAATCTGAAGATTCCTTTGGTCTCAGGAAAGAAGTGATGAAGAAGTTTCACCAAACTGTACTTTTTCCCTTTCAGCAGATTCAGCTCTCGGAAAGTGAATGGAAATGTGAACTGTATATCCTGGTTGGCTTTGTCTTCAGCCCAGTCCAGAGTGAACTTCTGTGTTAAGACTGTTTTCCCAATGCCAGCCACTCCCTTTGTCATCAATGTTCTGGTTGGTTCATCTCTTCCAGGTAAGGGTTTAAAGATGTCTTCACTTTTGATTATTGTTTCCGGTCTCACTGGTTTCCTGGATGCTGCTTCAATCTGTCTCACCTCATGTTCATCATTGACATCTCCACTCCCTCCCTCTGTGAGGTAATGCTCTGTGTAGGTCTGATTCAGAAGTGTTGGGTTTCCTGCTTTAGCAATCCCCTCAAACAGACACTGGAACTTCTCCTTCAGACTGGATTTGTGATTACGTTGGCACACTCCAGCAAGAGTTTCTGAAAGTACAAATTACATCAATCAGTGGATGTTGCTGTAAATATGAGAAGTGTAAATATTAATCTGTGAATGCATACTTTTCCTAACCACATGGCATCTATTCTGCTCATCACTGGTGGACAAACAGGTCCTGACTGTGTGTGCTACCCAATGTGAAATGCATCTGTGGTGGCATTTGTTCTTAAATAATACTGTGTTCAGCATTATACACCCACATGAATAAATCAATGATTTTAGCTGATGATTCATGAGGATTGTGAATATTATTTTGCAATCTGGAATTGAATCAATCTTTCTTGAGAAATGTCTATATTTAACTAATCATATATCTCCCATTTTCCCACCACTTCCTCCCTCCATCATGTTAAAGCTGTTAAAGCCTCTTACTGCTGTGCAGAGAGTCAGCCAGCTCCTCCTGCTTCATTCTCCTCAGGAAGAGCAGTGTGATGTTTAGAAAAGCCTCCTCCTCTTCCCTCGGACACTCTAAGCATTCTGGGTAATCTGAACTCAGAACCAGCTGGACTCTCTTCAGCTCTTTCTTCACAAAAGTGACAATGTTCTCCTCAAGCAGCTGCAACAGAATAACATTTGAATTAAACATTCTGAAAAATAATAATACTGTAATAACATCAGATCCACTGGTCTAAAGAGTGCAGCATGAAGACCTCGTCAACCAACACTCTTTATTTTACCAGGGAAGAAGTTAGTTAAGAACAAATTCTTATCTACAATAATGACCAGGAAGTAGGCAAAAGACCTCCTGATGGAACAGGGTTTGGGGAGAAATAGTCTCAACGCCAGACCCATGAGAGTTGTTACGCTGATACACTACGTTACTGCATGCTGCAGATCTCTCTCTGGGTCTGGGACACTCTGCTCAGCCAGCTGGGGACGGAAGTGAACCGTTCACTTGGCCAGTGATTGGCCAGTGGTGGATTCAGTCTCCACCACTGAGTAACGACTTTGCAATCTGCGATCAGACGACACGGGAGTAGTGTCCTCTAGAGAGAGAGTGGTGTCAGCGGAGGACCAAAATGTGAGACTCATTAGCCAATGAACAGCCAGGAATGGGTCTGGCGCTACTTTTGCATGCTAAAATAAAGCTGATAATGTACAATTTGATTCAAGGGGGAAAAAACCCTTTCAGAGTACAACACAAACTGTCTATTTTGCTGCAACTCGGCAGTGCTGCTTAATCCAGGACCTTAATTCCTGGAACTCTTGAGAGTAAAAAACTGGTCCATTGGAGTGAATGGAGATGTCGGGACTCTTCTATCTACATGGCTCTGCACGGGAGGCGCAGCCCATTTTTCGAACCGCTCTCTCATTGGTCCTATGACCTGTCACTCATTCAATTTCAACCCGCCTAGACCCGCCCTCAAACCCCAGCAGTGGCTGTGAAGTGGCACAGACTCATTTGTGTAGTATGCAACGTAATATTTGAGTCTTGGGAGAGACTAGAGGAGAAACAACAACAACAACAACAACAACAGACTGTTATAAGACCAGAGTAGTTGTTTTGTAATTCAGTAGCTGCAGTAAAATGTGTTGTACATTTACACACCATAAATATGGAGTCTAGGTCTGTTTGAAGCTCCTGGACAGACTGACCACTGTGAACCTCTGACCTCTCCTGGTGGACTCTGGAGAACACATGAAGTATTAGGTCATATAATGTCACACACACACACACACACACACAAATGCACGCACATGCACGCGCACGCACACACACACACACACACACACACACACACACACACACACACACACACACACACACACACACACACACACACACACACACACACAGTGAAATCCACTGTAAATTAGGGATGCACGATATGGATTTTTTTCAGCCGATACGATAACCGATAAATATCTGCTTCTCCTGGCCTATAACGGATACAATAACCGATAATTATTTCACATCTTTGTATTTAAATAAATAAGTTCTTAACCTGTATTTTATGCACACCTGGGGTGACAAAAGACAGATGTGTTGAGCAAAGATGGATGATTTAAAAGACTATTCCATAGCTCTGACCTAACCAAATCTAACTGACATCACTACTGTGAACACAAAACAAAGAGCACTTCTGATATACCGTAATTCTTACAATAAGCGCCTGTACTCTAATTGCCGCCGGGTCTTCCCTTTACCGCCGGGTCCAAATTGATTTAGCATAATAAGCACCTGACTCATTTTCCCGCTGGGGCGTTTTTTAGAATAAATACGGTATTTTGCACTGTATGTTTTTGTGTTGACTAAATTCAGTCACTTACGGTAATGACGTTGTTTTGGAGGAAGTCAGGCGGAAGTTTCATCCTGTCAGACAGTTTTATATTTTATTTATACATGCTGTAACCGACATGATTCAAGTATGCATACCGCATTGTTTAATGCTACGGATTCCTGCAACGTGCTGGAGACGCTGTCTAACCAGGAGCAGTGGGCAACTTACGCTAACGTAGCTCAGTTGTGCCTTGTAAAAGTGCATTTCTCTCAGCGGAACAGCGATCATAAATGCAGTATGGATTATACCCATTATACTGGACATGTATTGGAAACTTGGCATCTACCTACTATTTGGCAAGTCTCCTTGTTTTGTCTAACGATAGTGCTGCAGTGCTGTTTATTTGTTTGGCGTTAGCTTGGTAGCTAGCTACGTTAGCGTGCCTTCTATGTTGCTTTGCTGGGAGTGTCTGGCAAGCGAGACTAATAACGTTGCTATGACTTCTTTCCAATGAAACACAAACAACTGAATGTGTGAGCGGTGGCTAATGTTACTTGTTTAAAATATGGTATGGCTGCTTGGCAGAGGAAGAAGAGGAGAGCAATGAACTGATACAGTAGTTGGATGATGATGATGATGATGATGATGGCGATGAAGACGAAGGCTATCAATTGTTTTAGTTCATTCCAGTCCGTTGTACAATACTAGGCATGTTCAAAACTGCCTGTACCTACCCTCTTGTGTGTACTAAGTACTATCTCACTGGTTTAAACTGCCTGTACCTACTGTAGCCTCTTGTGTGTACTAAGTACTATCTCACTGGTTTAAATAAGCAATTTGATACTTTCCATTTTTGCTGAGCAGGCATTTCTGTTCAAAAAATAATAATCGCCTGGCTCAATTATGCCCAAATGGAAATAACCGCCTGACTCTAATTGCCGCCTGTCTTCCTTTTACCGCCCGTCTCCAAATTGAATAAGCGCCCGGGCTCTTATTGGCATAATTACGGTAATATATATGATTGTTTTAGTAAAGTATCACTCAATTAAACAATACAAAAAATAAAGGCTTTTATTGAACTGAACCGCTTAGTCTGCAGATAAAACACAATGACAAAAGGCAGCCTAGTAATTTAGACTTTTATTGTCATGTTACTGATCTGTTTGAATTTTGCATTGGGGCCAGTTCTATTGAAGTGAATGGGGAAGACATGGAAAGATGAAAGATGAAAGAAAAGACACTATGTGATGTTGACAGATTTTTTTAATGTAATGTGTGTGTTTGTTTTCCTTATTATTGGTCTCCAAACAGATGATGGCTCTGTCCAGTTCTGCATATAGCTCAACTCAAAAGTCCCTATTTGGTTTATAGTGGGACTCCTGGTTAGCTTAATAATGTTAGTGGATTGGATTTTGGAGTTCATACTCCCAGAGCTGGAGTAAACCATATAGAATCATCTTTACCTGAAATGAAACGTCCAGGGATTGTGTGTTTAAGTGCTTTGAATACGGGGATGTTTGATCAGCCTGAGTGCCTGAGAGCAGGCCACGCCAGTTGAGCTAGTGTTCGCTAGCCACAGCAGCTAACATGAACACTAATCAAATGCATCCTCGTCAGGTTTGGTTTAACGTAACGTAATGGCCACTCTGAGACTGCTCATACACATGAGGTTACTAACTCTGTCCTCAGCAGCAGCAGCAGCAGCAGCAGCAGTACACAGGATGTCCCGCTTCAACCCACCACGAACACAGAGCCACATGATCCTAACAGCAGTCCCACTCCTTTAAAACCCTCTAGCAAGTTTAGAGGTAAATCCTACTTTATACCTCCCAAGTACAGAAAGCCATCTCTGGACATTTATTGTAGACTGGTTGAGAGGGATGTGTCTACTATCTTTAGTAAAATAAAGGAGTACAAAGTGAGGAATAATCTATCTAAGGAACAACTGGATGAACTTAAGGCTATATAAGGGATGATAAAACATTGGTGGTTCAGAGTGCAGATAAGGGGGGTGCTATCGTGGTCCTCAACCGCGACTCATATGACAGGGAAATCCAAAAGCAACTCAACAACTCTAAGTTTTACAGAAAGTTGGATCCCAACCCCATTTGTGTCTTTAAGACACAGGTTCACAGTCTACTCAACCAGCAACTTGAAAATAAACTTATCACGAAACCTGAAGTTTCCCACCATTTTCTCTTTTTCCTCTTCACCCCCACCCCCCCCCAATTCCCACCTAACCACCAACCCCCCCCACCCTCCACCCCCCACAGACCGCCCCCTCACCATCACTGAGGATGAAGTGTGCCGGTCGTTCCTGCGTATCAACCCACGCAAGGCGGCCGGCCCGGACGGCATCCCCTGGCGGGTCCTCAAGGCCTGCGCCCACCAGCTGGCAGCCGTGTACACAGACATCTTCAACCAGTCCCTCTCCCTCCGACGAGTTCCCTCCTGCTTCAAGGCAGCAACAATCATCCCCATTCCCAAACAGCAAAAAGTGACCAGCCTCAATGACTGGCGCCCTATAGCCCTCACGCCAATAGCCAGCAAGTGCCTTGAAAAGCTGGTCATATCAAAGATCCGCCCCACACTCCCCCCGGACCACGACCCGCTACAGTTTGCATACCGCCCCAACAGGAGCACAGCGGATGCAGTGGCACACGTGCTCCACACCGCCCTGTCCCACCTGGAGGGGAAGGACACCTATGTGAGAATGCTGTTCGTGGACTACAGCTCAGCATTCAACACCATAGTACCCTCCAGGCTGGTAAGCAAACTCAGGGACCTGGGACTAAACACAGCGATGTGCGACTGGATCCTGGACTTCCTGACAGACCGCCGCCAGGTGGTGAGGGTGGGCAACCTCACCTCCTCCCCGCTGACCATCAGCATAGGAGCGCCCCAGGGGTGCGTCTCCAGCCCCTTCTGGTACGACCTCTACACCCACGACTGCGTGGCGACTCAAACTTCAAACACCATCGTGAAGTTTGCAGACGACACAGCAGTCGTGGGGCTGATCTCAGGGGGCGACGAGACGGCCTACAGAGAGGAGGTGAGGGTCCTGGAACAATGGTGCCAGGACAACCACCTCTCTCTGAACGTCTCCAAGACCAAGGAGATCATTGTGGACTACAGGAGAGGGGGGGGCACACACCCCCCAATCACCATCAACGGCACAGTGGTGGAAAGGGTGGACAGCTTCAAGTACCTGGGAGTCAACATCCACCAGGACCTGACCTGGGCCGGCCACACCGCCACTGTTGTCAAAAAGGCCCAACAGCGAATACACGGACTCAGGCGCCTGAAGAAGTTTGGGCTAAGGAAAGAAATCCTCAGGGACTTCTACAGAGGCACCATTGAAAGCCTGCTGACTGGCTGCTTCACCGCCTGGTACGGGAACTGTACCACCATGGACCGCAGGGCGCTATGGAGGGTGAGGCGCGCGGCCCAGCACGTAACAGGAGACGAGTTGCCAGAACTGCACGAACTGTATAACCAGCGGTGCCTCAGGAGGTCCCTGAAGATCATCAAAGACACAAACCATCCCCACAACAGCCTGTTCTCCCTGCTACCCTCAGGGAGGAGATACAGGGTTCCAAAAGCACGCACAAATCGCTTGAGGAACAGTTTCTTCCCGCAGGCCACGAGACTCCTTAACATACACAAATAGTGCAGTAGTCGTACCGTACCGTACTGCAGCTGCTACCATTATGTATGCCTAATGTTTAATTGTATGTCTAACAAGGTACATGCTATTTGCACCTGTATGTCAATTACGTCGAATTTAAAATGTCTGAACACGTCTAACGTATGCACAATGCCTAATGTTTAATTGTATGTTTAATAAGGTACATGCTATTTGCACTGTATGTCAAATACGTCGAATTAAAATGTCCGAACATGTCTAACGTATGCACATAACATGTGCACCTATGTGCAATGAATATGCCACTGACTTGTCTTATCGCTATTCTGCCTCATTGCCTATTGCTGCTTAGTATTGCTTATTGATGCCTATTTCTTATTGCCTATTGCTCATTGCTGTTGCCTATTTGTACTATGTCGTAAACGGAGTCCACAGCACAAGAATTTCACACGTGATACTTGTACCATGGAGTGACAATAAAAATCTTGAATCTTGAATCTTGAACACGCATTTATGAAAGTTGAGTATCCAATCACACCTGTATTTTACACCCTTCCTAAAATTCATAAATCATTTGTGGACACACCCCTGGACGCCCCATAATTGCTGCTATGGGTTCTGTCACTGAAAGAATCTCGGCCTTTGTGGATCATTCTCTTCAGCCCTTAGTGACAGCACTCCCTTCATACACAAGGGAGGAGGACACCCGTAGCACCCAGTGCATCTTGGATCTCATTGAGTGTGTACAGTGTGCTCACATCTAATTATTGTTTATATGGTGCTGATTTCTTTATTCAGGTGTCAGGAGTGGTCATGGGGTCCAAGTAGCCGCGACACGCAACTCTAAATGGATTCTCCTTTAGAGTTGCGCACGGCTTGCCCTTCTCCGTGGAAGTCAGACCCAAAGCAAGCTCGGCTGGCTTCAAACATGCACGAATCACAAAGACAAAAGTACTTACACGTAGCCACGGGTGTCTTCCCTCATAACGGACTGGCAACGGTGTTTGTTAACTTTCAGTTTACGAGTACTATGCTTATTTGTGTAGCCGGAAACGGTATCTTTCGCTTTTCAGAGACTCTTCTTCTGGGGGCGTGGCACTGCTGTGCAGTTGAAACGCGGCCACGCCCCCAGAAGAAGAGTGGAGAAATACATATTCACGGACTTAAAATGACTTTATTTAATAAAGTCAGTGGTGTGAGTGTGAGCGGAATTCAATCAATATTAGGGGTGTCACGATACACTCAGTTCACGATACGATACGTATCACGATACTGGGTTCACGATAACGATACGATACGATACGATACGATTTTAACAATATTTTTTTAAACTTGAATAATGACAATATATGACTGGAAAAGTAGTATTTTATTTGAAATGCACAAATACAAAACATGCTGTTGTGGGAAATTGTTATTACAATAACAACTAGAAAAAACATGAGATTGGAGATAAGGCTTATCTTGAAATAGAATGAGTTACTGTACACCGTCACTTAGATTTACTTTGAACTAAAAGGTTTCTCAGCAGTATAAATTCTCATTATGCATCTTCAGTTTTTCTTCAAACTCAAACAACAAGACTTTTCTTAGTCTATTTTTTATGCATCTTCAGTTTTTCCTGTCAAGTAAACAGTTTTGCCAGAAACTCAATTGAATGGTTTCTCTCCTGTATAACTTCTCATGTGTCTCTTCAGAGACTTGTTCAACTGAACTACTTTCCACACATTGAACTTCAACAAACAGACGTTTCTTTGTCTATTTAAAAAAAAAAAAAAAAAAAAAAAATTGCGATATGAGATTTCATCTCAACGATACATATCGTGACGTTTTACTATCGCGAAATTTCGTGGGACGATATATTGTGACACCCCTAATCAATATACAATAACATTTGTGTGTTGAAATTAGATATTCCACTGTTCAAGATACAATGCTTCAGCATGCGCTGGGACGCGTCATCAGTGATGTTAACTGGGGTCGTAAGGTGTTTCGGGTCTGTCCAACATCATACACCCTCGCCCAGTAGACCCAGCCGAGGCCGATTAAGACCCCGACCCCAGCGTTGCCCGCGGAAGGGTTGATCATGCCCAATCCGCTGCAATAGAGCTAGTGCTACACCGCAGCATTGAAAGACCCTTCGGTGCATGGAGGGCTAAGGCTCTGTGGGTTAATCCAGGCCGCGCTCCTCCTTCGTCTCACCAGACCCTCCCAAAAGGCAATCCTACTATGCCGTACCATAGACAAAGAGGATGCCTCAGGACCTCAAGGGGGCCTGTGCGCTGCACGTCATTCGCCTGCGGCGAGCACCTCGCTCTAGCCTGAAGGACCCCAGGCCGCGCCGATCTTTATACAGCTTTTCAGGAGGCTAATCCGTAGCGTTTGTGGATTTCTCCCTCACGAGAGAGCCAGGCTGGGGTGCTAAACCCATCCCGTACCGGGTGCCGTCTCTCCGGCCGATTCAAACATGCAAAAAAGGCAAATTTTTCTTCGCGGCCGGCGGCGTGGGCCCCCCTAAAAGCTTCGCCCCCTCTGGGCTGATAGGGTCGCTCCGCCCCTGAGAAGCGCCACTCTAGACCATACCATCATCCAAGGTATGATGGCCATTTGGCCTGATCTTGTTTTCCTTATGTACTTTAAGGGCTCTATCTTCCCGACGGCGGTAATTTTGCGTTAGCGCCCGTTTTGCGCTGGAATAGCGCCGCGCAAAGCCCTAATTGTGGGCGTGTCGGCCCGCTGCGCTTCACGTCATCTCCGCGCACATCTCCGTATAGGCGTGTTTATGCCCAAAAGTATTGTGGAGGTGTGGTCATGCCTGTGGCATGTGGTCTCCTACCTAAAGTAATCTAATGTTACACCACAGACCTGTATGGTCGGGAATTATGTAGCCTAATAAAACCATGACAAACGAATTCTCATTTTTAAATCAAGGTGTGTTTTTTCTGGAATGCAGGCTATAGTTGAAACTCAACGTGGCATTCCGAGGAGAGAAGAGTGTGTGCAGGCGCGAGGAGAGTGACATCCATGCCGTGAGTAAATGTATCCAAGCAAGGACTTCCTGCACTGCACGCAGATGTAGAGACTGTCTGCGCTCAGGCGTACGTCTGCGTTTGCGCTAAGACCAGCTATTTCCTGGCGTTAAAATTGAGAGCACCCAAGGCGATTTCTTATTTCTTATAGGTGTTATTGTAAGTTGCTTTGGATAAAAGCGTCTTCCAAATAACGTAATGTAATGTAATGTAATGCGATTTCTTTCTAACACATTGCGCTGTAACGCCTATTTTGGAACAGGCAACTCCCAAACCTCTCTTTGTGCTCGGCACATACCGACGGTGGGCTCTATTCTCCCACAGGCCATCGGCGCTATTACGGGCCTTAACCGCAAAAAAACGTGCCTTGCGCCTGTTTCGGCAAGATAGCAATAGGCTTTAGGCTGCCAAATGCGCTTTAGGCCGAATGGGCGTGGCGCAGTCCCAAAGTGGGCGTGTCGGCGCTAAATACCAGCCTAGTGATATCTTGGGACCTGGCGTACATTTAGCGCTTTGCGCTTTTGAAAAGCAGGCCTATTCTGTGCCTTCACTGCCTCTTCTCTGTCACCCTTCTCTCTCTCTCTCTCTGAGTTCCCAGCATGCATTGTGTTTCTCCATTTCGCTACTAAATAGCAACCAAATGAGCCAAAATAGATATAAAAGGTAGTTCTAAATTAATGTGTAATGGTAACACAGCCTGCCATTGTCAACATTTCAATATTGGACCAAATAAAACATCGAAATGAAAACACCACCCTATGTGAAACATATATGTCCTCCTGGGCCTATATATACCCCTTGTCGAGTTAACGTGATTTAGAGAAGTAACAGCGGAACGCGCTTCGGAACGCGCTTCTAATGGCATCTGCTATACTGTGATGTCCCTCCAATAACTTGGCCCTATTTCACATTTAGTTTTACAATAAAAACACATTTATGCAATGACTTGACATAATGTAGGCTATATTTATGTGCATCATCCTTCCTGCAGCAGGCGAGAGAAAATGATATCTTTCTGGACAAACTTTCACCAATCTAATAGGCTATATTTTTCTAGCTGATGCATAGAACATTATTTTCACTTTGATATTGCTATAGTGTAGCGTATTTACATGCTTGCAGTATTTAAACTGCAGTTAGATTGGTTTGAGAAGCATCATAATATGGAATAATAGCCGATATATGGAGACAGACGGGATGAAGGGAGGTGGGGGGGGGGGGGGGGGATCAGAGGCTTGGGTTTCCTCTGGTTTTGCGGGACCAGTGGAATTGGAGCTAAAAAGGCAAGCGTGCCATTCGTTTATTGCACTTATCCAATGAGCATGACAGTGCATAATTTTACGCCTAAAAGGCGTGGTTGTAATGCTTTGGGCTGCATCTAGCGCCAGCACAACGATATCAAGTGCGCCTGTCCACGCCCACTGCTTTGATCTGCACCTGCCGCTCGGCCTAGAAACTGCGCCGATGCAACGATAGGGCCCGGTATCTTCCCCACAGCGCTAAATGACACTTGTGCGAGACACATGATAGGGTAGAGGCCCACCGACACGCCCGGGCCACGCCTACACCTGTGTCATCACAGCGCAAAACTGGACGGTGGAGGCAGACAATAGCTTAAGACGCTGGGAAGATAGCAATAAGAGGCGCGCAAACGCAGCGTAAAGGCAGCGCAAACGATAGCGCCGTACAACGATAGGGCCCTAAGGGTCTGATCTATATGTATTTTTACCCTGTATATATACTTGATGGTTATGTAAACATAATTTGTCTACTGTGTGTCTGTTGTTGTGCATCTGTGGCTTTTATGTAACTTTTATGTATCTTTTCTGGAGTCATGTGACTATCACATGACGGGTGTATTTAAACATGGCGTCTTTGTAACAATTTTTATGTCTGACGGCAGGGACACACCGGTACGCGGAACTTGCGCGCATGCGCGGCGCAGCGCACCTCCGCGCAGAAGTCGCTTAAAGTGTCCACACAGAGAGCAGCTCACTTTGCGCGCTCTGCTCGTCCGCTATATATTTTGCCCCAGATCTACTGTCTTCGTTATCATGGGTAGTAAATAACGACATAAATATACAAAGTAATATGTTTGGGATAACTGTTAATGGCTACCTTCGACGTTATAAAATGCAATTGCATCATATTTAAGTCTGTTCTCCTGCCGTTTTCCCAGTGCGTGCTGTTGTAGAGAGAAGGCGAGTCCTAGCTCTCTACTTGTTGCTCCGCAGGCAACGAGCCCCTAGAAGCCGCTCCCCCTCTCCAACTGCTGTTTCTCTCTTTGCACACTTCCAAAGAGGCAATCAACAACGTAAATAAACATTATTTCACTTTGAAATTGGTTTTATTTGACGAATGTCCGGTTTGGGAGTTCCTGTCTGCCCTTATCTGATCTGTTCTGCTTGACAGAGTCGCTCACGGGCGCCGATGGCCGCGCAGGAAAATAGAAATCCAGGCTGAGTTGCGCGGCATGAGCGTCCACTGAGCTGAGCGTGAGCTGCGCGGTGCGCGCTGCGCGCAATTCGGTGTGGACTGACAGATCTGTTAACATGGTGTCCTAATGAAAACTGGCTGCGCACAAGGTCGTGCCGCTCAGCTTACGTGCAGGAGTCGCGTGCGGTGTGTTTTCACCGTGAGGAAGAGCAGTAGCTCGAAACATCAATGTTGGATGGCTAAGGTAATTGGAGCTCCAGTGATTCACTTTGTACTGTTTTTTGCTTCCTGCACCTGCTTTACGGTTTTTGGATGTGCGCGACTGCGTCCAATACTTTTTGGTTTAACGTAATGCCAGCTCAGATGTTTCCCCTCAATAGTGCAATAGTGTTGTTATTAGGGCTGTCAGCGTTAACGCGTTAATCGCGATGCGCTTAAGGGCCGACCATAACGCGTTTTTTTTTATCGCGTTAATCGCCTGCCGCTATTTTGTCCCTTCGTCGCACCCGTACTTGTAATCAAGCTGGTCGCAGCCGTTTCCTGTCTCCTGCCTGTGCAGGCATGGAGGATAAAGACAGCAATATGCTTCTAAATGGCTCGTTTTACTTTAAAAAACTCCCAAATGGCACAGTGGACAAGTCAACAGTAGTTTGCACCTTGTGTAAAACGGAATTAAAATATCACCGAAGTACATAGAGTTTGAGCTATCACCTAAAAGCTAAGCATACCGGAGCAGCTAGCGGCCAGCTAGCAGCCAGCTAGCTAGCGCGAGACTCATCACTCATTCCTTCTTCAGAGTCTCGGATGCGCGGGTCCTCTAACCACTGGGAGGTCGGCTCCAATGGCTTCACGCAATATACACGTTATCAATACACAGTTTCCAATACCGAGCCATTATTCACATGGAAGTGCCAAAGTTTTTAGCTCAGACACACCCTTCTTCGGCTGTGTCTCAGCCGTTTACATTTAATAAAGGTTTAAAGTTATGCATAATTAAGGGCGTGGCCCGGTTGAGTGACAGGCGGCCATACTGCCACTGGATAGTGCTTTATGGTTAGTTGTTGTCTGAGCTCTGGTCGTGTTTGTGGTGTTGCAGTCTTTTTGTCCATTTGATCCTGCAGCTGTAGCCTTGTCTCCTGCATACAAAACCAGTGTCTGACACATTTTAATCTCATCTGTTTTGGAGTCTGGTCCGTCTGGTTATGCCAGCGAGCTAATCCAGCTCACGAAGCAGAGACGCACTGACCGGCTGCACTCCTGTGTTAGTTAGCGATAATAACAATACGACGTCCAGTCGGATATTTTCAAAATAAAACGATTCTGCACAAGTATAAAGCACACAGAAGCCATTGAAAACATTTTATTTTGCTATTTCCCTCCCTTTCTGTGTGTGCATGATGCGGGGGGAGAGATTGACAGCACGCTGTGGGACACACACTCAGTCATAGCGTGATCAGTGTGAAGTGAATCTGTTTTTGACAACTCGGAAGTCAGCGCCAGACAGCGCCCGGCACATCCCTCACCACCCCACCCCAATTTCAAACACTCAACAGATCTACACGAATCACACAAATGATCTATTTTGGATTAAAAACTGCGAATTTCGCCGAAAGGTGACAAGTTTGCACCCCTGCTTACCTTTGCTCAGTAGGCTGCTGTCCATCTTTGAACACAGGAGGATGAGTCATAGACCAGTCACTCTTCATGGACACACAGCTGGGTACAGGGGAGTCTGCTCTCTTCTGCTGGATCCTGCTAAGGATTGATAAAACAGGGTGGTGGCAGTGAACATGTTAGAGAAGCAGGGTTTTGACCAGTAGGTTGCAGGTTTGAATCCCAGTACCAACTTTCAAAGTCAGAGTGAATGATTCTTTCTCCACTCTGTGCAACTACCACCACTCGACCTTGAGCAAAGATCTCAACCCCCAGACGGATCTGGTAGCTGCTCAGTGACCACCAGGGGGCTAGCTCAGGGTTTGACCAAGGGGCAAGCCCACCACCTTTCCCCTGAAGATGCGGAAGTCTTTGTTTAAGCTGTAATTCCTCGAATGGCCACTTGAGGCAGGACTCAGAAGTCCCGTCGTTCCTGTTAAAATGCCCCAACAGTAATTAAACATCTTTACAGCCTGGACCGAAACACAGTTTTGGTCTATATAGCTAATTTCACCTTTTCATAACAACTGTAGGGGGGTCAATTTTTGCATCACTCAGCCGTTTACATTTAATAAAGGTTTAAAGTTATGCATAATTAAGGGCGTGGCCCGGTTGAGTGACAGGCGGCCATACTGCCACTGGATAGTGCTTTATGGTTAGTTGTTGTCTGAGCTCTGGTCGTGTTTGTGGTGTTGCAGTCTTTTTGTCCATTTGATCCTGCAGCTGTAGCCTTGTCTCCTGCATACAAAACCATTGTCTGACACATTTTAATCTCATCTGTTTTGGAGTCTGGTCCGTCTGGTTATGCCAGCGAGCTAATCCAGCTCACGAAGCAGAGACGCAGACCGCACTGACCGGCTGCACTCCTGTGGTAGTTAGCGATAATAACAATACGACGCCCAGTTGGATATTTTCAAAATAAAATGATTCTGCACAAGTATAAAGCACACAGAAACTACAGTATAAAGGCAAAGCTGTTGTGAAATGTCTATTTTCATCTGTGTATGAAATGTGCTATACAAATAAACTTGACTTGACTAGACTATGTCTGTTCAGTAGAATAAAATAATAAACTTGTCTGTTTTCAGTTCTTACCTTTGCTCAGTAGGCTGCTGTCCATCTTTGATATCAGGAGGATGACCCATAGACCAGTCACTCTTCATGGACACACAGCTGGGTACAGGGGAGTCTGCTCTCTTCTGCTGGATCCTGCTAAGGATTGATAAAACAGGGTGGTGGCAGTGAACATGTTAGAGAAGCAGGGTTTTGACCAGTAGGTTGCCAGTTTGAATCCCAGTAACAACTTTGAAAGTCAACTTTGAATATGTAACTCTTTCTCCACCCTGTGAAACTACCAACAATTAGACCTTGAGCAAAGATCTCAACCCCCAGACTGTTCTGGTAGCTGCTCAGTGACCAACAGCAGAAGGCTGTTGTTGTACTGAGGAGCTCTGGTATGAATATATGTAACTATGGATGTGAGGCAGAGCAATGCTGCAAAAGAAAATATGTTCAGCAAAACCCTTCTGGAATCTGGATAATTAATTGTAATAAAAGAAGAAACTAAATCAACAGAGTATCATGACTTCTTTCCTCTGTTCAGTAGAATCAAATAAACTCGTCTGTTTTCAGTTCTTACCTTTGCTCAGTAGACTGCTGTCCATCTTTGAACACAGGAGGATAATCCATAGACCAGTCACTCTTCATGGACACACAGCTGGGTACAGGGGAGTCTGCTCTCTCCTGCTGGACTGGCCTTCAACACAACAGAGACAGACAGAGCTTTGACTCTGGATAATGAAGGGTTAATGATGTCACTGCTGAGCTGTAATGATGTCACTGCTGAGCTGTAATAATGTCACTGCTGAGCTGTAATGATGTCACTGTTGAGATGTAATGATGTCACTGTTGAGATGTAATGATGTCACGGCTGAGCTGTAATGATGTCACTGCTAAGCTGTAATGATGTCACTACTAAGCTGTAATGATGTCACTGCTGAGCTGTAATGATGTCACTGCTGAGTTGTAATGATGTCACTGCTAAGCTGTAATGATGCCACTGCTAAGCTGTAATGATGTCACTGCTGAGCTGTTTTGGAGTCTGGTCCGTCTGGTTATGCCAGCAAGCTAATCCAGCTCACGAAGCAGAGACGCAGACCACACTGACCGGCTGCACTCCTGTGTTAGTTAGCGATAATAACAATACGACGTCCAGTCGGATATTTTCAAAATAAAACGATTCTGCACAAGTATAAAGCACACAGAAACTACAGTATAAAGACAAAGCTGTTGTGAAATGTCTATTTTATCCTTTTTTTTATTTTCTTATGTCATCCTCATCATCATTTTATGTGAAGCACTTTGAACTGCATCTGTGTATGAAATGTGCTATACAAATAAACTTGACTTGACTTGACTATGTCTGTTCAGTAGAATCAAATAATAAACTTGTCTGTTTTCAGTTCTTACCTTTGCTCAGTAGGCTGCTGTCCATCTTTGATATCAGGAGGATGATCCATAGACCAGTCACTCTTCATGGACACACAGCTGGGTACAGGGGAGTCTGCTCTCTTCTGCTGGATCCTGCTAAGGATTGATCAAACAGGGTGGTGGCAGTAAACATGTTAGAGAAGCAGGGTTTTGACCAGTAGGTTGCCGGTTTGAATCCCAGTACCAACTTTGAAAGTCAACTTTGAATATGTAACTCTTTCTCCACCCTGTGAAACTACCAACAACTAGACCTTGAGCAAAGATCTCAACCCCCAGACTGTTCTGGTAGCTGCTCAGTGACCAACAGCAGAAGGCTGTTGTTGTACTGAGCAGCTCTGGTATGAATATATGTAACTATGGATGTGAGGTAGAGCAATGCTGCAAAAGAAAATATGTTAAGCAAAACCCTTCTGGAATCTGGATAGTTAATTGTAATAAAAGAAGAAACTAAATCAACAGAGTATCATGACTTCTTTCCTCTGTTCAGTAGAATCAAATAAACTCATCTGCTTTCCGTTCTTACCTTTGCTCAGTAGACTGCTGTCCATGTTTGAAGTGATGAGGAGGATCCATAGACCAGTCACTCTTCATGGACACACAGCTGGGTACAGGGGAGTCTGCTCTCTCCTGCTGGACTGGCCTTCAACACAACAGAGACAGACAGAGCTTTGACTCTGGATAATGTAGGGTTAATGATGTCACTGCTGAGCTGTAATGATGTCACTGCTGAGCTGTAATGATGTCACTGCTGAGCTGTAATGATGTCACTGTTGAGATGTAATGATGTCACTGCTGAGCTGTAATGATGTCACTGCTGAGCTGTAATGATGTCACTGCTGAGCTGTAATGGTGTCACTGCTAAGCTGTAATGATGTCCCTGCTTAGTTGTAATGATGTCACTGCTAAGCTGTAATGATGTCACTGCTGAGCTGTAATGATGTCACTGCTAAGCTGTAATGATGTCACTGCTGAGCTGTAATGATGTCACTGCTAAGCTGTAATGATGTCACTGCTGAGCTGTAATGATGTCACTGCTAAGCTGTAATGATGTCCCTGCTGAGCTGTAATGATGTCACTGCTGAGCTGTAATGATGTCACTGCTAAGCTGTAATGATGTCCCTGCTGAGCTGTAATGATGTCACTGCTGAGCTGTAATGATGTCACTGCTAAGCTGTAATGATGTCACTGCTAAGCTGTAATGATGTCCCTGCTGAGTTGTAATGATGTGCTAAGCTGTAATGATGTCACTGCTAAGCTGTAATGATGTCACTGCTGTGCTGTAATGATGTCACTGCTGAGCTGTGAGATAGAGAACAGTTATCTCATCTTACCTCTTAGCTTTGGTCCGGCTGTCATGTTCCTCAGACAGAGAGAGCCCCTCCTCTCTCTCCTCACACTGACTCATAGTGGAGCCAACAACACCTTCACACAAACACACCAACATAGCTGTGTTATATCTATTGTGTTATAATCTATAATCTATAATCTATAATGTACAGTATATGTGTTATATCTATATAATAGTTAGCTGCACTCAGTCATTACTACAAGCTTTTATTACAGGATACATTTACAAAAACATACACAGCTAACTTCAGCTAGCTAATTTCATTGGTAAAATAGCTGTTGAATTCAACATATTGCTATAATCAGAGCGAAATATAAACAATATAAACACATATTGCATAATTGCACCTCAAATTAGGTCAAAAAACACTTTGATGATGTCAACTCGGACAGACTGGAGATCTGAAATGATACCCGAATTTCTGACATGTAATTCCGACCTCGACAAGCGTTCAAATCATTTTTTACAGGTCAGAGCTAATTTTTCCAGTGTTCCAAGTTGTCTTGAATGCGGTATTAGACTCGGGGGATTGGCAGCCATCTTGGATTTGAGGTCAAATCTGACTTCCCTCCACATCTGAAAATAAACATTATGGTAGGATATTCACTCACTATGTGAGAAATGTCATGCTTTTCTCAAAAAGTGCACAACTGTTATGAGCACATTTGAACATTAGACCCATGGGATCAGCGGCCATCTTGGATTTGAGGTCAAATCTTACTTCCCTTCCCTCCACATCTGAAAATAAGCATGATGGTATTCAATAACTATGTGAGAAATGTCATGCTTCTCTAAAAAAAAAACAGTGCAAAATTATTGTGGTTATCCACTGTACTATTTTTATTAACCTTCAACTACCAACCAACTCTTTTTTGTGGCAATTTCATCTCCATATTTGCAACAGTTAAATGTTTAGCTGAGCATCGATTGCATCTCAGCCTGTCCTGGAGGAGGGTCCCCAGTTGGGGTCTATGTTTGGCCTCTAAGCTGCATCGGCCCTCACAAGGTTCCTCCTCTCCTTTAAGGTGAGGCAATCCAGGGGCTATACATTCACAGGTGGAAAGGTTAGGCTGCAGATTAGCCGTGATCGTATAGTGTTCAGGCTAAGATTAGACTAGATTAGAGTAGGTCAGGACAGGGCAGACTAGGTGGTAGATTAGTTAGATTTCTTCTGTGCTAGTTAGTTCTGGTTAAGGTTAGACTAGTCAGAATGTCTACAGCTGACTGATTGAGTAGCAGCTGTGCCAAAGGGCGATAATCCAGTACTATCGTTTGTCGTCTATTCAGTGGCATCATAACGCCAGGTAATTATAATATATGGTAATACGATAATTGGAGTACCAAATTTTAATTTTGCTTAATATATGACCCATATTGTGATATACATTATGTTTCTAAACTGACCCCTGTGACTATTCGTGATACTGATTTCAACCATATCGCCCAGCCCCAGACAGTATACCCTGTCTATAATATACCCTGTCTATTCTGCTCTCTCACAGCTGTATTTATCTATGTGTTTGCCAGTGTAGGAATTTAGCCAGGGGCCACACACACACACACACACACACACACACACACACACACACACACACACACACACACACACACACACACACACACACACACACACACACACACACACACAGGGCAAAAATGCCCCCAAGAAATCTCAGATTAATTCCCCTAAAAAACATGATCATGAGGCAAAAATTGCCCCCAATATCTTGATAATTGTATTTTCATTCAATAGATTTAAATCCCATCTGTATCAGACACTCAGCACCTGCAAGCTGGATGCCAGAAGACAACGATGAAGAACACACACAAACAGCGCTGTTGTTCACACTACACTTTAGCAACTTTATGCATTAATTACTATTTTTAAAGTGCCCCCAAAATGTTGTTAAAGCCTCCAATTTTTAGACCGTGAGGGCAAAAGTTGCCCCCAATATATTTCTTTAGAGAGTGAGAAGACAGACGCTGCTTATTCTCCTCTGTCAGTTCTGGGTGTGCTCATGTGATATGAGGGTGTGGCCTCATAACTTCGTGTCTAGTCTAGTCTGACATCATAATGGTCTACCTGAAAGAGTACTACTGTCTGTCCACTAGATGGAGACATTAACCACATCATCAACATGAAGTAAACTGCAGAGCAGCACACATGTAATGCATGGAGCAGTAATTTAGATGTTATATCATTATATTATATACTATATAATTCAATGACGAGTGCGAGAATAGACCCTTTTCACGTGGGCCATTTTGTGTGAAAAAGGCAGAATAAACACAGGTGCCAGCAAAACACTAATGAGGGTTTCCAAATTCCAACCAAAAGTTTGAAACCCTCATTAGTGTTTTGCTTGGACCTGTGTTTACCCTGCCTTTTCGACACAAAATGGGCCCCGTGAGAAGGGTCTATGAGAGTGCATGTAAAATCTGTCTGACGTCACAGTCTGCAATATCAAAATGGTTTCTGACTGAAGAGCGACATGTGACAAGAAGTTATTCCATTTTACAAGAGATGATATAGCATTGAGGCTAACTGACAGCAAACGCACAGGAGTCCATCAACAGTCACTTCAGACTGAGCTTGAACCACAATCAACTAGTTTCCTTTGGAAATTTTGTAGCCTTTTGGGGGAATTTGAGCGCGCGCACATTGTTCTAATTGTGTTCACTGTAATGCTATGATCAGATGTGAGTTTCTTATACATCCACACTGGAAAAACTTTTTTTTTTCTTTTTTCTCAAGAGTAGGATTTATTCTAAAACCAACATTTGTTGTCTATCTTTTAGAGAGACACAGAGAGAGAGAGAGAGAAGACAGACTGCTTATTCTCCTCTGTCAGTTCTAGGTGTGTTCATTTGATATGACGGTGCGCGCGCGGCGGCCTCATAACTTCAGGGTAAACAAGTCTAGTTTTGAATCTAGAGTTTTTTTTACACGGAGAAAACTCTTTTTAGTCTAAATAAGCAAATAGGCTAACAGTTTTAACAGTGTTAACAGTCTCATTAAAGAGTCAAGTTAGAGTAAAAGTGTCAGTAAAGTATTGTTACAATAGCCTACCTACCTTTACCTGGAGAAAATAATCTGCGCCACACCGAACAAGGAAATGATGGGAGAGAGAGAGAGAGAGGGAGAGGGAGAGGGAGAGGGAGAGAGAGAGAGAGAGAGAGAGAGAGAGAGAGAGAGAGAGAGAGAGAGAGAGAGAGAGAGAGAGAGAGAGAGAGAGAGAGAGAGAGAGAGAGAGAGAGAGAGAGAGAGAGAGAGCAGGATTGAGCCGGATTTTTTGCTCCAGCAGGAATTGCACTTCCGGTTTAGTGATTTTGCCTTCAAAGTTTTTTTTACCATAAAAATTGAAGTAGAAATTGAACTATGTCCAACATAATGAACATGAGAACACTAAGATGAACCTCTAGTTGTGTTATTTCTTGAAATGCTTTCTACAATAGCAAAATGATCAGCGTGACGTCACTTCCCACCCAGAAATGCGGAACCCCACGGCAGTCAATAGTATGAGTTGTGCCAAACAAACATAATATCTCAAAAACTATAGGCCTACATCACATCGCTTTGACATTCTGAGTGAGAGCAGAAGTAGCTCAAGAGTTTGATGTAGGCTATAATATATGTCTTGTTAAAGTTGTGAACTGTCGCAGTTTTTAAAATGTAAACAGAGTTGGTCGGCTAGACAAGACATCAGACATCAGCGCTGGAATTGCCAGTTGCCGTGTTTTGCTCTGACGTGAGCCTTGTTCGACCAATCACAGCTGACAGATCGGGTTGTGTTCCTAAAGAGAAGTGACAGCTGTTGTCCAGCAGAGGGCACGCGAGGACAGGACACCCGAGTGTTTACTTCAGGGACGTCATATCAAGATGTGTGGCTCTTGTAAAACGCCCTTACGCAAAGTGTTTTGTAACAGTGGTGTTGCAGTGAGTGGCGTTACGTGTAAACTGCCCTTTAAATATTAAATTCGGAGCGCGAAGTAAGTGCCTTTTAATCGATTAATTATGTTTACAATGTTGTATTGTATGAGGAATAACTGTGTGCGACACTGACACTCCATGCATGTCTTGTTCTACTTTATGAAGCAGTAAACGTGCTGCTCTTGGACATCTAGACGTCTGTTGTTATTGTTGCAGGCAGGCAGGCAGGCAGGCAGGCAGCAGCCAGTATGTCCGCGGTGCCCACAGTCAGACTGGCCGGTGGTCTGGAGATCTGCCGGGTGCTGAACGGCATGTGGCAGGTGTCCGGGGGGCACGGAGCGGTGGACGAGGCCAGAGCAGGTGACACAACACACAGGACTTTACCCCCGGGCTCCGGGGTCCATATCATATCATCAGGGACATTTGAGACTGAGAGAGGTGTAGTCAAGAGTCAAGACAGAATGACAGGGCCCGGGGAGACAATGTGGAAGTTAAGGAATCACTTTACAGTCAGGAACATAGCAGATAATACACTCAGGGCCGTAGCTAGCTATGAGGACGGGGAGGTCCGGACCTCCCCTAATATTTCAGCCTGCCAAAAAAAAAATTTTTTTTTTTTTTTTTTTTTTTTTTTTTTTTTTTGCAGGCCAGGCCAGGCCACTCACTGAACAGCAGGCCAGGCGCCGCCTACTGGTTTACTAGTGGTTTTATTACTTTATTCAGGTTTAAAGTGGGTGCATCTCATTGTAAAATTGGACTTGGCCCAAATTGGGCTTCAAACGGCCCAAATCAGGCTTCAAACAGCCCAAATCTGGCATTAAACGACCCAAATAGGGCTTCAAACGGCTCAAATCTGGCTTCAAACGGCCCAAATTGGGCTCCAAACGGCCCAAATTGAGCTTCAAACGCCCCAAATTTTTTCACGCGCGTCGGCCCGTATCGGCCTGGCCTGCTTGGTATCTAATGCCCGGCCTGAATTATGATCCCAGTCCGCCCCTGGTGGTGAGTGATGACTGTCTGTCTGCCTGGCGAGATAATTGAAGGTGAGCGAGCTGCGAGACAGTGAGCGAGTGAACGACAGACAGTGAGTGACACTGACAGATTTTTTAGCAACAACCAAGAAAGTAAGTGTCTAGTCTGTCTCTTAAGTAATGTTACCTGTGTGACACGTTGGGATGCTACTGGCTAATCATGCATGATGCCAATTGCCAAGCTCCCGAAGTCAGGTATGCAGGTGGCTATATGCATGGTTTCAGTTTCATGACCCAATAAGTAACAAAAAGAGGTGGTGTAAAGGTAAAAACAACATAATATATTTTATTTTATTTTTCAATCGTTCCTATCAGGAATAAATAAATGTCCCTCTGTATGTTTTTTTTATTATCGATGATGACTTTGTGTGTTGTGTACGGCTTGGGTTGTGTACCTGTGTTTGTAGGTGTCATTTTGATATGAATTTGGCTAAAACAGTTTGTGTTTGTTAGTTACAATTATGTTGACAGGAGAGCTGAGCAGGTGGTGACATGAAAGAGAATATACTGAATAATGACATCACAACAGTATAATCCTAATGTTGATTTAAAATGATATATTACTCTAAATATGGCTTAAAAAGGAAAAAAAAAAAACTCAATTTTTTTTCGGCGGCGCCCGTTGGAGCGCCGCCGAATCCGCCTCCCCTTGCTGGACCTCCCCTATTTCGGAACCCTGGCTACGGCCCTGAATACACTGTATATTGATAGTGCCTTTCAGGTGTTGTCACTAGCAGTGCCACTGTGTAACCAGTCACAACACAGTCCTGAAGGGGGCCATCATGGCCACTTCACATCCAGTGATCCAATTAAGCAACATTACAGCAGGAAGGAAAAGCATTCCACATTTATATTGGCATTTTATATCCAGGGCAATGCATTGTGGGAATCCTCTAGGTTCATTCATAGATAGATTTATTTGATGATCTGTTTAAAAAAAATGCCATACATTAAATGTACATGCAATTCTAAAAAAAGAAATCAAGGATAACACAAAAAGTACACAAAAACTTAATTCCGTTGTGGTCCTTGCTCTTAGACATACAGTACATTAAATATACAGACATTGCACCACACATACTGTAGTTTCATAATAAAATCTGGCTATCTAGTACTAAAACATTACAGCATAACAAAAGAAGACTAATTAATACAACACCCCATTTCTGCCTATAGTCCCTTACTCATTATGTCTGTTTGTACAGTACCACGGAATACAAGCACACATATTTGAAACTTATAGTTTTCTGTGAAAATAGATGAATCTCCCTGATGTGGTCTCTCTCTCTCTCTCTCTCTCTCTCTCTCTCTCTCTCTCTCTCTTTCTCTCCAGTTGAAGCCATGCAGGCCTATGTAGATGCTGGCCTGACCACATTTGACATGGCAGACCATTATGGGCCTGCAGAGGAGATATTTGGACAATTCAACAGCCAGGTATATATACACACACACACACACACACACACACACACACACACACACACACACACACACACACACACACACACACACACACACACACTCTCTCTCTCTCTCTTGATTTTGCACAAGCTTTAACTGAAAAATTGTATTGTAAAACATCATAGTCAATTATACATTCACATTTTAGATATTAAATTGATTGACTTATTGATTGATTGCTTGACGTACCCAGGGAGTCAAGGACATACAAAAATGGCAGGATAAGTTTAAATCTCATATCAACATTACAAATTGAATAGTGCCAATGCTGAACAATTCTCCTACTTGTTGTTATACCCAAATACATCATTTATATCACTTATATTTCAAGTTGAATTGATTTCTTTACCCGGCATTTGGAATCACTTCTTTATCTCATCGTCATAGTGACGACAAAAATGATAAATGTCTAATGGTGGAAATTCCAGATACGGATCATCAGACAAATCAAATAAATTCTTCCTTGGCCCAAGGTCGATCTGTCCACCATTTTTCATGGAAATCTATTCATACATTTTTAGATATCCTGCTGAAATACATGTAAAGGCAAACTAAGGAACAAACAGGCGCAAAACCTTCTTGGTGGATGTCAAAATAAAGTGCAACGGTCAGAAACGAGCCAATGTCATTCAAAGTCTTTCTAATTGGTACTAGTCCTTGTCTGATCCATAGCTGAAGTCCAAATCCTCTGGGAGTCCCACCCCGGCTCTGCAGGGACTGACCAAATGGGTGCCAAGAGCAGGTGGATGGCTTCCGATGGATCGCAAGGTGAGCTGTGGAGAAATAGGTTTTAACCCCGTCATGTTTTACAGTGGACATCTTTCCATCCACTAGAGAGCAGTGTGTGTCTTTTTAAAGATGACCTCCCTCATCTGAGTCTTATGACTGAAGGAGGCTCTACTCACTACACCACCTTCTTAAATCAAATCATTTCATTTCTCAGAAGCTTCAAAGTGTTTTGTGGACGTCTGACTGAAGGTTTTATTTTTGAAAGCTTTAATTGAGCTTGGAGTTTGAAACGTGCAGCAGGCCTTGAAGCGTCCCTCTGTGCTCAGGTGGTGGAGACGGCTGTGCGGCGCTCCATGGCTCGCATGCAGGTGGACAGTCTGGACTGTCTTCAGTTCCACTGGTGGAAGTATGGAGACAAGAGATACCTGGACGTTCTGGGACACCTGTCTGACCTGCAGCAGGAGGGACTCATACGTATGTTTACTGCACTGTTCACACACACACACACACACACACACTTAAACAAAAGAGAGACAAAAGATAGCGCAACACCTTTCTGACCTCGGTCTCTCTATGGACATATTCTTCAGTGTTCATGTAGGTCTGGTCATACATGCATTTGGATGTTTACAATGTAGAGGGACAAAAAACCAGCACTCAAAATAAATCCTTTTGGGTTGTTTTATTACCTTCAAGCAGTGACAATGAACGTTTCTTTCGCCTTGCACCGTAACTTTTTGAAACTTTTGAGAGTGCTCACCAGTCGTGACTTTCAGTCACTGACTCTTTGGACAAGGATGTTTACAATGTAAACACACATATACATGTTGTATTCTGCTTACATGTGTATCTTTTCTGTGTTTGTATTTTGTACACCTGTGTTGTCCTGTATACATGCATACATGCATACACACACACACACACACACACACACACACACACACACACACACACACACACACACACACACACACACACACACACACACACACACACACACACACACACACACACAACTGGGATAAACCCTCCCCTGCTCTACTCTGCTCTCCCATTGGAGGCATCGGTTTCAGTGGCAGCCGGATGTCAGAAGCTCTGTCATTGGCTCCGACCATGTCAATCAGAGCGGCTTCTGCTCCCTCCTCCCTGTGTGTTGCTGCCGCCTCAGGGAAAACAACAACGCTAACTAGCTAGCAAGCTAACAGCAGAGACCTACACGCTAGCTCGTTGCTACACGCTGAAAACGGCAAGTTGGATTGTTTGAAACTATTTTCCAAGGGCACTGCCGCTAAGCGCCGCCCATCGCAATCCCACTATGCAGACCTGCGGCGCCAGACTCCTCGGACGGAAGGGAGAGGAGGCTGGCCAGCGAGACTAGTGGCTAAATGACCTGTTCTATGATCCCAGATCAGTGTTTTTATTGAGACTTTTCCATCTTCCATCTGGTTCCTGTGTCAGGAGAGCTGGCCCTCACCAACTTTGACACTCAGAGACTGGAGGAGATCACCAGCAGAGGCATCCGCATCTCTAGCAACCAGGTACCTTCAGGCCGTATACCTCCTTTAGACACTATAATAGACTAACTACTATAGACTCCATCTCTGTCTGTCTCTCTCTCTCTCTCTCATTCTCTCACTAACACACATATGACTGTATATATGGACCGTGTACATGTCTGTGTCTGTCCTGCAGGTCCAGTACTCATGTCTGTGTCTGTCCTGCAGGTCCAGTACTCATGTCTGTGTCTGTCCTGCAGGTCCAGTACTCCCTGATCGACCAGCGACCAGCAGCGAGGATGGAGGAATTCTGTCTGGCAAACAATATCCAGCTCCTGACCTACGGCACTCTGGGTTAGATACAGCACATTGACTTCACTCTGTGTTAGATACAGCACATTGACTTCACTCTGGGTTAGATACACTCTGGGTTAGATACTCTGGGTTAGATACTCTGGGTTAGATACACTCTGGGTTAGACACACTCTGGGTTAGATACTCTGGGTTAGATACACTCTGGGTTAGATACACTCTGGGTTAGATACACTCTGGGTTAGATACTCTGGGTTAGATACACTCTGGGTTAGATACTCTGGGTTAGATACAGCACATTGACTCACTCTGGGTTAGATAACACTCTGGGTTAGATACTCTGGGTTAGATACACTCTGGGTTAGACACACTCTGGGTTAGATACTCTGGGTTAGATACACTCTGGGTTAGATACTCTGGGTTAGTTACAGCACATTGACTTCACTCTGGGTTAGATACACTCTGGGTTAGATACTCTGGGTTAGATACTCTGGGTTAGATACTCTGGGTTAGATACAGCACATTGACTTCACTCTGGGTTAGATAACACTCTGGGTTAGATACTCTGGGTTAGATACACTCTGGGTTAGATACTCTGGGTTAGATACACTCTGGGTTAGATACACTCTGGGTTAGATATACTCTGGGTTAGATACACTCTGGGTTAGATACAGCACATTGACTCACTCTGGGTTAGATACAGCACATTGACTTCACTCTGGGTTAGATACAGCACATTGACTTCACTCTGGGTTAGATACAGCACATTGACTTCACTCTGGGTTAGATACAGCACATTGACTCACTCTGGGTTAGATACAGCACATTGACTTCACTCTGGGTTAGATACAGCACATTGACTTCACTCTGGGTTAGATACAGCACATTGACTTCACTCTGGGTTAGATACAGCACATTGACTTACTCTGGGTTAGATACAGCACATTGACTTCAAGCCAATCATATTTGACCCTACTATATTTACCCATCGGTTGTATTACTCATATTAAACACATACGTGTCACTCAAGTGGAACAATTACAAGGAAGAAGTTGATTTGATGTTTTATGATGTAAAAGCAGTGAGCATATGAACTATCCTGCTGGGTTATAGTTATCCTGCTGGGTTATAGTTATCCTGCTGGGTTATAGTTATCCTGCTGGGTTATAGTTATCCTGCTGGGTTATAGTTGTCCTGCTGGGTTATAGTTATCCTGCTGGGTTATAGTTATCCTGCTGGGTTATAGTTGTCCTGCTGGGTTATAGTTATCCTGCTGGGTTATAGTTATCCTGCTGGGTTATAGTTAGGGTTAGTGGGGTAAAGAAGTAAAATGGTGGGTTTCTAAGATGGAGTCGCTCCAATGGTGACGACACATCCCGTCTCCGTGCCCCCCCCCTCCCTCCCTCCCTCCCCCCCTCCCATCATCTTCACTCCTTCACTCTGTCTCTCCATTTTTTTCAACCCCTCCCTCTCTCTCCCTGCCCTCTCCTCCCACTCTCCCCCTCTCTCCTCTCAGCTGGAGGTCTGCTGTCAGAGCGTTATCTGGGGAAGGCGGAGCCTAAGTCAGAGGCGGAGCTGGACACCTCCTCTCTCTCCAAGTACAAGAAGATGATCGACGCGTGGGGCGGCTGGAGCCTCTTCCAGGAGCTCCTCGTCGCCTTGGCGACAGTCGCCGAGCGACGCGGCTGCTCGATGGCGTCCGTGGCGACGCGCTGCATCCTGGACCGGCCGGCGGTGGGCGGGGTCATCGTGGGCTGTCGCCTGGGGGTGGCGGGGGCGGGGCAACACATCGCCGACAGCCTGCGCAGCTGCAGCCCCGAGCTCCGGCTGACGGAGGACGACCTGGCCGCCCTGCAGGCCGTGACGCGGCGCTCCAGAGACCTGATGGCGCTCATCGGGGACTGCGGGGACGAGTACAGGCGCTAAACAGTGAGGAAGAGGGGGCGGGGCTTACTGAATGTGGCAGAAAGAGGGAGGAGGAGGAGGAGGAGGAGGAGGAGGAGGAGGAGGAGGAGGAGGAGGAGGAGGAGGAGGAGGAGGAGGAGAGGAAGGTGGAGAGAGGAAGAGAGGAAGGTGGAGAGAGGAAGCAGAAACAGTGCGTCTTGCTTGACGCTATAGTGGAAAAAACATGGGAAAAACTACACAGTCGATGATGCCTATGCTCCATTCTTTTACTTGGAATTTGTCCCACATGTTGTGTTTGTCAATTTAGATTCAAATCAGTTTCCACCACACACAAGCTGGAGCTGCTCTGTGCTACATCATAACATAAGACAAATTGCCAAAAATTATGATTAATACTTTTTAACTTGCTTCTAAAGATCATCTGCTACACGGTGTAGTTATCTTACCGACTAAATAACAGATGCAGTACAACATGTTGATGCAGCCTCTCCTATAGCTCATGCTTGCTCTGCTTCAGTGTGTCTTCATGTGTGTCTGCACTGACACAAGCAAACGTCTTCGCTGTTTACATTAAGTTGTCAAAATGTGTTTTTTAGTTCGAGAAAATTCAAAGAAAACATTCAAACAACTATTAGTTTGTGAATGAATCTCCTCAATTCTCAAATATTCTATTTTATATTGTGTGTACAATATGAAAACGCTACAGTGCAGTATTACAGTATTTGCAATAGTCATTTCCTAAGCCTCATTTCCTTCTATTTTTTTTGTTGAATTACATATTCTTGGTATTTTCAAACCTTTTACCATTTTATTTATTTGTTTAAATAAAGTTTGTGCTTTTATCAGCTTTTTATTGTCTCATTGGCTTTTTATCATTTTTATCGTCTTTCTATTGTCTTTTTACGTCTTATCTTAACTATCTCTTAATTATATCTTTTATTGTTCTTTTACTGTTTATTTTGGTTTTCATCCTACTATATTTTTAATGAATAATTTCTGAGTATTTTATTTTGTCAGTCAAAGCACTTTGTGAAATCTGTTATTAAAGGTGCTATATAAATATAGTTATTATTCATATTATTAATTATTATTATTATTCATTCTAATCTTGAGCTTGATGGCATGAGACAATTAAGTTGATATTCCTTTGTGTCTGTGAACCCGGCTGTGTGTGTGTGTGTCGGGGGGCGGGGGCTCAGTGAAGGGGAAGGAGTTGTCAGCCCTGTAGCACTGTCTGGCCTGACATGATATGAGAACACCACGAAATATACATTAGACACTAATCCATAAACACACATATGAAGACACACACAACACACAATCTGTCGTTTTTGCTCTCTCTCACACACACACACATACACACACTCTCTCACACACCCAGCTGACGCTCAGAAAGCAGACAGACTCCTGCTGCGCTATAGGACCGTGGTCAACGTCAAACACATCCAAATACATCACATCAAACCTCCTGCATCATGTGACCCCCGGGCCAGCTGGGGTTCAGCACAGCAGAGACAAAGGGCTGTGGTGATACAGTCAGGGACAAAGAGGATCCTGTACTGTATATGGTGACTCTCATTATATAGCATACATACAAAGTCACACTTCAGAATGGTCACCTGCTTTTGACTGGCACGTGTATGTTCATTGCTGCAATTATGAATCTATTTCATACACTTTTCAATAAGATACTTTTTTATATAACTATGTCTTAAAGCTGATTTGTATGTGAAGCGACGTTCATCAGATCCATGCAGAACATCAGAGGGGAAGGAAAAGTGAACAGCATGCTAACCTGTGCTAACATGCTAACCTGTGACTGAACCCTGGATAGAGCCACAAATCTTCAAGTTCCATCACAGAAAATATCAGATGTAGAAATATAGTGGGTTAAATAGGCGACTATGACAGATGAGTTACCTGGGATATAGGGCTGTATAGAGCAATATTGATATCAGGATAATCATAGAAAAGTGTTCTAGCTATATGATATATGACAATATCTGCTAACATATTGCTGAGCCTGTTGACATGAAACCTCCAATGTTTTAACTTGAAATGTTCAGACTTGGGCTGATGAAACCGGTTTAAAACGGCTTTTGATCAACTGAAAGAGACAAGAAGGTGGCCAACCTAACATCAACGCTGTTTTTCTGAGTTTCTGAAAAGTTGACATTTTGGAGATATGAGGCTTTCACACCACAGCAACAACATGCAAAAATCACAAAATAATCACATTGATCTTCAAATAAAATGCTGTAATTTCCTAACAAGTTTCCCTTTGTCCCACATCTCATATTGTGAGAGATTTTGATTAGTATTTGCTTTTCATCATTTGTTTAGACAACGTAATTGTGTCAAGATAATTTGATACAATTACTCCGATCACGATAGGATGATTTTTTTTATAAATGAATGAACGAATGAATGATCATCTTGAATTATTGCCCAGCATTTAGTAAATTATGCTAATCTGGTATAAGGAGGCCTTGTAATTAGACACAGAAGTATCTAATATACTATACTATTATATATATATATATATATATATATATATATATATATATATATATATATATATATAATACTCTCTCACAAACAGCCATATAAGCACACGTGCTGCAGGCAGTTTGAATCTTTTAATAGGGTTTTCAATTATTAACACACATGAAAGATGCACAACATGTGGACGATCTGGGCTTGTGTGCTCCAGTAGGCTTTCAGTGCTCACCCAGGCACTTAAACATCTCTCTCTCTCACACACACACACACGAGTAGGTGTGTCTCAGCGCTATATACAGAAATGCACATTCGTATATAAGAGGACAGAACAGTCTGAGGTCCTAAGAGTCGTTTGTGCTGACTGTTCCTAAAGGCTGGACAGAAATAGTTAAGAAAGCCTCCAGGATGGCTACAGGAAGAGCTGAAGCTATAAGGAAACTAGTTCCTCTCTCTAGTTTAAGGCTATACATACATATATTTATTTATTTATTTTAATAATATTTAAATATTAATTTATATATTTTTTACTTTGTTTATTAAGATTTTCCCAAACGCAAATACTGACTTGTGACTCGAGTAAAGTTGCTCACACCTCTGTTTATGGTCTTGGTAGGAATCTAGTTAGTAATAGTCTTTATTTTCAATTTTATTCTTCAGTGAAAGTCATTTTTCATTTCATCGTTACTTTTTATTCACATTTCAAGTGTAAAAACCTCAAAGAAAAAGACATCAGACAGGTTTTGTGAAGAAACCATCCCTTTATTGGTGTGAACCATCCAACTCAGGGTCAAAAAGGGTTAAAAAACAGTCTGTGCTCAAACAGACCAAAACCAGAGTTTCTCCACACCCTGCTGCCTCTAGTGGTGAAAAAAGGTGGTGGTGGGGAGGTTGGGGGACGGGGTCAAAAACAGTAGTACTGGGTGCAGGCATAAGAGACGCTGAGTCCAAAGAAGTGAAAATGGTTCCCTTCCACATAAAGCAAAAGTCACACAAAAAATCCTTCACTTTACTCCAAACCACGTTCACTGCTTTTTACTGACACTCTACAGCAGTAGAGTTTCTCTACAGCAGTAGAGTTTCTCTTCACTGCTTTTTACTGGCACACTACAGCAGTAGAGTTTCTCTTCACTGCTTTTTACTGACACACTACAGCAGTAGAGTTTCTCTACAGCAGTAGAGTTTCTCTTGGAGGGAGGAGGAGGAAACGGACAGGGGTGGATGTAGGGTGGAGTTACTGAATTCACAAATAGGGGCAACTGAAGGGGGGGAAAGGCTGGGTGGGGGTGGGGTGGGGTGAGGTGGGGTGGGGTGGGCATAGGGTGGGGTGGGGGGTACCTGGGTGTCAAAACCACATCAATGACAATTAAACAGAAACACCATGTTAACGTTCTCTATCCAAATGAAGACGGAGAACGCGAGTGCGTGGGCCTGAAGTGCTTCCCCTCCCTCTGTGGCTGTTTGTTTGCTGTCTCCACGGCGACCGCCGGTTGCCACGGAGTTACCGCGACGTTGCTGCAGGTGCTCCTTACTTGGCGTTGGTGGCGCTGTTGAGCAGCTTGCGTGCGGCCTGGGCGATGGCGTCGCGGTCGATGCCGAAGATGCGCAGCAGCTCGCTGGGCTTGCCGCTGCGGGGCACGTGGGACACGGCCAGGCGCCGCACGATGAAGCCAGACTCGTTCACCACCGCCGAGCACACGGCCTCGCCCAGCCCGCCTGAGGAGACAGACGAGACAGAGGAGTCACAACCAGGGCTGTGCAATAACATCGATACGGCAATATATCGCAATACTTTTTTCTGCAATACTGTTTCGATACAATATCGATACCGTATCGATACGGTATTGTATTTTCCAAGGGGTTATTTTTTCGGGTGGCCATTTTTTCAAAGCAGAAATTTTCCAAGGGGTTATTTTTTTGGGTGGCCAATTTTTATACTGTATTGGCGATACCGTATCGATACCGTATCTCTAATTAACCTAGAGGTTAATTAAGAGAGAGAGAGAGAGAGAGGGAGGGGATGCCAAGGTTTAGGATATTTTTGGGAAGTAACTCAATAGTTTCAGGCGTTTTCTTTTTTGAATAATTTTATTTGGGGAATCTTAATTGTAGCGCTGTTGTCTCTCTGACGGCTCACCTTCATAGTAGTGGTCCTCCACTGTGATGATGCGTCCTCTGGTCGCCCTGGCGTTCTCGATGATGGTCTTGGAGTCCAGGGGCTTGATGGTGAACGGGTCGATCACGCGGATGTTGATTCTCTCTGAGGGAGGAGAGAGGAAAGTATTACTCTAAAGCCAGCAGCAGAGGAAGTGCAGATGCACCTTAGTCCAACTGATGCTCTGTATGTTACTGACACACTGTACAGTAACAAGAGGTCATCATGTCCATCATGTGGTATAATAGTGTCATCTTTCTTTCTTTCTTTCTTTCTTTCTTTCTTTCCCTTTTTCTTTCTTTCTTTCTTCTTACCTTTCTTCAGCTGTTCAGCAGCAGCCAGAGCCTCGTGCAGCGTCACTCCTGCTCCAATCACAGTCACATGGTCATCATTGGTCTTGTACACAACCTGGTTGCATGATGGGAGAACGGACAGATTCTCAAATATAACTTCCCCACTTCCAGACGAATCAAGCAGTTAGTTTTGATGATGATGATGATGATGATGATGAGGGATTAAGAAAAGTGTGAAATTAAATTTTGAAACGCCAGATGAGAAGTATTACAGCATTATCATGTTAATACTCAAGTTAAGAAGGTTCTGGTCAAGGTGCTCAGATGGATGAGGGACAGTAAAGGGACGAGGGACAGTTAAGGGACGAGGGACAGTAGCAAAGTGGCTAAAGCTGTTGCAATTCACAAAGCTGTCATCTCATCCTGGGAGGTTGCCGGCTCAACTCCGGCATGGTGCGCAACCGACCCAACACAGGATGTCATCGTAAGATGGCATGGACTTCCCCCGGCATCATGATGTCAATGACGATGTCATCGCGAGCTTCCCGATGACATCATCAATGATGTCAGGTCTCCTCTGCATCCTGTGTTCTAGCAGACATTGGCGGGGGCAAGCTTTCCTTACCGGGATGGAAACGTGTCTCAAACAGCATTAACAGAACAATACATGATGTTAAAAACGACACTATGTGAAGAGGTGTTTCTTACAAACCTTCGCCTGTCCAACATGGAAGTCCTCACTGCTGCTGTACAGGATGTTGTTCTCTGGGCGGCTCGTTCGGATGAAACACAAACCCTGGAATGAAGAGAAGGAACCGTCTGGATTTTAAAGACTTCATAAAAGTTCATAAAAACACTGAAGCAGATGAGAAAGATCCTGTGTGTGTGTGCGTGTGTGTGTGTGTGTGTGTGTGTGTGTGTGTGTGAGGTGATCGTGTTTGGCCCCAAAGAACAAAGGCTTAAAATCACTGTACGCCTTGAGTCTCTATCCCTGAAGCCTAAGGACCAAGTCAGAAATCTTGGAGTTATTATTGATTCCGATCTCAACTTTAACTCCCACATTAAGTCAATTAGAAAATCTGCTTTTTATCATCTTAAAAATATAGCAAGAATTAGGGGATACATGTCCAGACAGGATCTAGAAAAACTAATTCACGCCTTCATTTATAGTAGGTTAGACTACTGCAATAGCCTTTTTTCTGGTCTCTCCAAAAAAGAACTTGTGCAACTTCAACTCATTCAGAATGCTGCTGCTAGAGTTCTAACGAAGACTAAGAAAGCTGATCATATCACTCCAGTTCTTAAGTCCTTACACTGGTTGCCAGTGTGTCAGAGAATAGATTTTAAAATACTGTTATTAGTCTATAAATCACTTAATGGACTAGGCCCAAAATACATAGCTGAATTGCTCCCACGATACGAACTGTCTAGAACTCTTAGGTCAACAGGGTCC
>NC_139637.1:9115989-9155989 GCF_964638095.1 Poromitra crassiceps
GAGCTGGAGCAGCGTGTGGTTTGAGCTGGAGCAGCGTGTGGTTTGAGCTGGAGCAGCGTGTGGTTTGAGCTGGAGCAGCGTGTGGTTTGAGCTGGAGCAGCGTGTGCTGCTGGATCATCGTACCCGGGATGCCTTTGCCCTTGATGGTCTTGGCGATGATGGCGAGCGGCTGGCGGCGCGGCTGACTCAGCACCTTACACAGCTCCTCCACGCTGTGGCCGTCCACCATGACAGCATGCCAGCTAGCAAGACACAGAACATCCTCCTTCAAACACACAATCCTACACTTCAACCGTTTCAAAATGCTGAAATGAAACAATGCCAACACTTTACAATAAGGTACACACAATTTACAGTCGTTACGAGGGAACTAACGAGGAACTAATTAGTTAATGATGAGTTAAAGTCAAGTCAAGTTGAGTCCGGTTTATTTGTATAGCCCTAATTCACAAGCATGTCTCAGAGGACTTCACAGAAAATATGTCTAGCTAATTCTAGTTGACACAACAGTAGCAATTACAGTAGTAATAATAATACATTGAACAATAATATGATAGAGTCATATAGAAAATATAGAAATATAGAATCGAATGGGTGCCATGCTTTAGGGTAGAATGGGTGCCATGCTTTAGAATAGTGGGGGAGGAGAACAGGAAAGGGGGGAGGTGGGGAGGGAGCAGGGGGAATGTGAGAGAGGAGAGAGCAGGGAAGGGGAGGAGGTAAGTCACTTTGTAAGTATACTGCCCTACAAATCATGACCGCAGTAACTACGCCAACACTGAAACTGAGAAAAATGGCTTTAAAGTTTTTTGACTGTCCAGCCAAATTAGATATAGGTTGAAAAGTTGCAATGCGCTTATTAAATATGTATATGTTAAAGTATTTTTTGGGGGCAAAACAATGATCAATTACTTGACCTATGACCCCAGAAATGCAGATACGGCACTCTGTCTGTGTATTACCTTAAACAGATGTGTAGGTAGTACAAGGGAAAAGCGCAGTAACTACAATCTAATGTGCTTCTCCTGTCTTGCTTTTCATGAGACAATTGTAATCGGTTTTGATTTCGATACCACATCATATCTGTATTTAATTGATTTATTGTTTACATGTTTAAAACATTTAAATGGATAAGTAACAGATACATTCAGGGAATCCTGAAGTCAGTTGATGTAATCTTCACCACTGGTGTTGCTTTTTGGTCATCATTCTGACACAATTAATTAATGAGCACAGTTGTTTTATTATCTTAATTTAGAACAGGTTTTCTTTACAAATCAGATTAGCTTTTCAGATTGATAATTCATACAAGAACATAATATTACATAGCATATTACAATTATTTTGAATAAAATTAATTACAGACTGAGTCTGAATGCTGATAATTTATGCAGCAATGAAAAAGATTGTCCTGATGAGCTAGGTAGTGATACCAAACAATTATCACTATCTACAGCCAGATTAACACTTCCCAGTGGAGTGGATGATCTCTTATGGATTATTAGCTAGGAATACAGTATTTACAATTTTAAAGACACTGAAGACTCATTCATTAACAATTTGGACAGCTGTCAGTGCGCTCTCATATTGGGAATTGACTGGATTAACTAAACAGATTGTGCCATTATGAGTGATTGATATGTTGGGCTTTGTTATGGAAAGAGCGGGAAAATTGCAGTAACTACAAAATCCAACCAAAAACCAGTCTGAACCGCAGTAACTACACCTCAAAGTGTAGTTACTGCGTGTATCTCTGTTTAAGTCCAGCTGAAGCTCTGTGAAAGCAAATCAAAGTGCAGTAAGTGTAGTTACTGCAGTTTTGTCTGGTTTTTGGTTGGATTTCGTAGTTACTGCAACTTTTATACTCTGTTTTCTCAAATATAGAGCAAGACTGAACTTAGAAAATTTGTCACATGATAAAACAGATATCTAAAAGTTCAATTTCAATAATAACTCAATTTTGACCAAAATTGTAGTTACTGCGGTTTTGATTTGGAGGGCAGTATAGTAATCATTACTTAATGATTAGTTGGTCAGTTCCTGAGTAGAGTAGTTCATTAGTTCATCATTACTTCATAATTACCTGTCCATTAGTTACTCTTTTTGTGTACCCTAATGTAAAGTGGTGCATCATACAGAGTAGTTCATGAGATACACATATACATAACGCACGCACGCACACGCACACACACACACACACACGACTCACCCGAAGGCCTCACAGCGGCGCTGGTACTTCTCCACGTGGTGCTGCAGCGGTGCCGGGTCGCTCTGGCCCAGTCGGTTGATGTCCAGCACCGCCACCAGGTTGTCCAGCTGGTAGTACGAGGCGAACGCCATGGCCTCCCACACAGAGCCCTCCGACAGCTCCCCGTCACCCAGCAGGCAGAACACCTGGTAGCTACACACACACACACACACACACACACACACACACACACACACACACACACACACACACACACACACACACACACACACACAGCTAGGCTAAATCTCGTGCGCACATCCCGTGCTGAAATGGATTAACACACACAGTCACTTATAGAAGTGGCTGCACCACTTAAAAATACCAAACATTTGCTGGTGATTTTCTTTGTTTCATATCATTATAAAATATGCTTCGTTTTTTTTGTTTGTTGCTTGCTTGTTTTACAGCTCTTTTAACACATTCACTGCCAGCCGTTTTTCAATACTGTAGTTAGCTTCTGCCAAGGTTTTTTTTTGAGGATTCTGGCTCATCTTTCAAGAGCCGAGGATTCTTTTCTGTTAGGATTTTGTGAACACACAATATCTCAAAAGAACTAATAGAATGTGTGCTTTCTCTGTCTAAAAGAGTTAGTTTGTAGAGTTAGTAGTTATGTAAGCATTAGCAGTTGAATACAGCATGGTTTCAGCGTCTGAAAATTTATTCTGAGATAAATGGCTTTTTGTGAAATTCGATAGAACAGTCACTTTAACCATTCATTTTTGGCATCAGTAAGACGTCAGACATCTAAACAATAGTTTTGAACAGTAATTTCCTCCATAACAGCAGGAAACACCCCTCTCCTTCAAACTCCTCCCTCCGTGTGTGTCTTCTTGGCTGCAGCGGGCGTGTCACAAGCTCGTTTCTGTTGCTGCTGTAACCTCGCGTCACCAGGCTCACTGCTTCTGCTGCTGCTGCTCCTGTCTGCTGGCGGCCGCTGGGCAAGTCTGGATGGGCTCGCTCGTTTCTTGCGGTTTCGGTTGAGAGCTTTGATGAAGCTTTTGCGATTCTGGTCTTATTTATGCTGCGTGTTTCAAAGTGTGTTCCACCCGTAATCTATTATGCAAATTTGCAATCCCTCACCGCCAGCAATCAGCGCGAAAGCGAAAGCGTTTTCGCCAATCCATTCTACAGTATGAGAATGGTTTCATCGCGCGTTCCCCTGCAGTTTTGGCTCTGCTTTTTCTAGTTTGGAGGGCACTGTCGCCACTTAGTGGGTCGGTGGAATGGGTTGTACACGTTCGGTGGCTCCAATAATTTTATAGGAGACGTGGGGAGCGTTGATCCACGTCCCACCGTCAATTTTTTTTTTTTTTTTTTTTTAACACATTGACTGCCAGCCGTTTTTTTCTTGCTGTAGGTAGCTTCTGCCAAGCCGTTTTTTGAGGATTGTGGCTCATTTTACAAGAGCCGAGGATTATTTTCTGCTTGGAGTTTGTGAACATACAATATCTCAAAAGTACTAATAGAATGTGTACTTTCTCTGTCTAAAAGAGTTAGTTTGTAGAGTTAGTAGTTATGTAAGCATTAGCAGTTGAATACAGCATGGTTTTAGCGTCAGAAAAAATATTCAGAGATAAACGGCTTTTTGTGAAATTCGATAGAACTGTCACTTTAACCATTCATTTTTGGCTCTCTCTCTCTCTCTCTCTCCCTCCCCCTCTCGCTCTCTCTCTCTCTCTCTCTCTCTCTCTCCCTTCCCCTCGCTCTCCCTCCCTCTCTCTCTCTCTCTCTCTCTCCCTCCCTCTCGCTCTCCCTCCCTCTCTCTCTCTCCCCCTTTCTGAGGTGTTTCAAAGTGTGTTTCACCTATAATCTATTTTGCAAATCGCTCTCCGCTCTCTGTGTGCTGCTGCCTGCGCGGTCGCTCTCGGGCAAGACAAGTGTGGATTACTGTAAAATCGCCTCGCCATTTCCTTGAATGGCTTGCTCCCGCGGCAGTTTTTTCTTTGATTTCGCTCTGGGGAGCACTGTCAACACTTAGTGGGTCGGTAAAATAGATTATACACATTCAATACCTCCAATAATTGTATAGGAGACGTAAAAGGGATTGATCAACGCCCCACCGTCAAAAAAAAAACAACGATTTTTTTGACGTATCAATACGTCGCTGGCAGTCAACGGTTGGATTCTGCTTGACGTACCAATACGTCGTTGGCAGTTAACGTGTTAAGACGAGATATCTCGTCATTGGCAGTCAACCGTTGGATTTTGTAAGACGAGATATCTCGTCAATGGCAGTGAACGTGTTAAGAGTAAATTTCAATCATTAAAAAATATTGAGTGTATCTGACGATGAGGATGATATCGGAGTTGCAGTGTTGCCATAGTTGTTGGTTTCCTCAGGATCTGAACAAGAGACACACTGATATGGTACCAACGCCTGTTGTCTCTGACACCGCCTGTTGTCTCTGACACCGCCTGTTGTCTCTGACACCGCTATAAGAGGTCCTTTTCCATACCACCCTGTCTTCCCTCTCAACACCCCGCCCCCTCCATCCTCTGTCCCCCACACACACACACACACACACACACACACACACACACACACACACGCTCCCGTGCGTGGCGTAACGACTCCTGACAGCTTTCCAGTCAAATACACACGTTCTGATGAAAGCTGGAAGACACATTACAGCCGCATTCCAACTCTCAAAGACAAGACACACAGAGCAGAGAGGAAGAGAGGAATTCCACAGACAATGAGAGAGAAGGAGAGTGAGAGAGAGAGAGGGAGGGAGGGAGAGAGAGGGATGAAGAGAGGGAGAGAGAGAGAGGGAGAGAGAGAAAAGGAGAGAGAGAGAGAGGAGAGAGAGAGAAGGAGAGAGAGAGAGAGTGGAGAGGGAGAGAGAGGGATGGAGAGAGAGAGAGGGAGGGAGAGGGAGAGAGAGGGGGGGGGGGGAGATAGAGAGGGAGAGAGAGAGAGAGAGGGAGAGAGAGAGATATACAGGGATGGAGAGAGAGAGAGGGAGAGAGAGAGAGAGAGAGAGAGAGAGGGAGAGAGAGAGAGAGAGAGGGAGAGAGAGAGAGAGAGAGTGGAGACAGAGGTGGAGAGTGATGGAGAGAGGGAGAGAGAGGGATGGAGAGAGAGAGAGGGAGAGAGAGGGAGAGAGAGGGGGGGGGGGAGAGAGAGAGAGAGAGAGAGAGAGTGGAGACAGAGGTGGAGAGAGTGATGGAGAGAGGGAGAGAGAGGGATGGAGAGAGAGAGGGAGAGAGAGAGAGAGAGAGGGAGAGAGAGAGAGGAAGAGAGGGAGAGAGGGAGAGGGAGGGAGAGAGAGAGATATACAGGGATGGAGAGAGAGAGAGGGAGAGAGAGAGAGAGAGAGAGAGAGGAAGAGAGAGAGAGAGAGAGAGAGATCAGGTCAGAATTGTGCTCTTGCATGTGTGATTATTAGAGCAGAAGAAATCGAGTGCACACAAAATGCAGAGCGAGAGAGAGAGGGAGGGAGGGAGAGAGAGAGAGAGAGAGAGAGAGAGAGAGAGAGAGAGAGAGAGAGAGAGAGAGTTAACCCACTACGCAAGTGTGGCATTCCCTGACCATTTTGAAGCGGTGCAGCCGCTTCTATATGTGACGTGTGTCCATTTGTAGCTTGAGAGGATCGACCAATCAGGAGTCTTCTATGCCATGACTTTAATCTGACCAATCAGGAGTCTCCTATGCCATGACTTTAATCTGACCAATCAGGAGTCTCCTATGCCATGACTTTAATCTGACCAATCAGGAGTCTCCTATGCCATGACTTTATTCTCAGAATCCTGATTTAAAGTCAAAAGTGGCCCGAATCCTCTTTGGTAGTTTTAAAGGTCCATTCCATAACTTCTGACTCTTAACTGACACCGGTGGCCATTAGAGTAACAGGCAGTGCAGGCAGCATGTGCTGGAGCTGGCGTGCGTGTGTGTGCGTGTGTGTGTGTGTGTGTGTGTGTGTTACCTGGCCTTGTCAAAGTACTTTCCAGTGTAGGCCATCCCACAGGCAGCGCCCAGCCCCTGACCCAGAGACCCGGTGGCCACGTCCACAAATTGCTGCTTCTGTTAGCACACACACACACACACACACACACACACACACACACACACACAATTAATTTCTACAGTGGAGAAGAGAAGAGCAGAGAACAGACTCTGTCTCTGTATGTGCTGTGTGTCACTTCCTGTCCTCACCGGCACAGGGTGTCCCTCCAGGATGGAGTCCACCTTGCGGAGGTTTAGGAGCTCGTTCTCCTTCAGGTAGCCTGTCTCCGCCCACACGGCGTACAGCACGGGAGCCGCGTGACCCTGAGGAGGCGAGAGTGACAACTGTGTTAGACTCCGCCCACACGGCGTGCAGCAGGACCCACACAGCATGGTGTCTCCAGGACCCCCAGGCGTCCTGGAGGGCATTACAGGGTGTGTGTGTGTGCGTGTGTGTGTGTGTGTGTGTGTGCATGTGTGTGTCACCTTGGACAGGATGAAGCGGTCGTTGTTGGGGTCTCGAGGGTCTTCAGGTCGGTACTTCATGGTATGAAAGAACAGGACAGACATGATCTCTGCCACGCTGCAACATGAGGTCGGATGGCTGCAACACAATGATAGAGAGAGCAGTTAGACACACAGACACACAGACACACACACACACACACACACACACACACAGGCTGAGGCTGTGTTATGAGTTATGGTTACAGCAAAACATGCTTCCTGCAAAAACACAAACAGAAGAGCTCCCCCATGCTGCAGCATTATGTAAGGTGCAAGGATCATATTAAACACACACACACACACACACACACACACACACACACACACACACACACACCAACTTCGCGGACCTGTCTCACCCTGATCACAACCTGTTTGAACTCCTCCCCTCTGGCAGGCGATACAGGCTAAACCGTGCACCAAAACAAGCAGACATCAGAACAGTTTCTTCCCACAGGCCGTCACTCTGACGAACACTTGAGTCACGTGATCACTTCACTTGAACACTTCACTGTACACTTTATATCAGGTATTCAACTATTATTATAATATTTATAACTTATTATTATTTCTCCTTTATACATTATTTATAAGTCTGCCTGCCTGTCTGTCCTGTGGTCTGGTCAGGTGGGTGGTGGGAGAGTTATGTAAAAGACAGACAGACGCATGGCAGTCGGTTCGACTCTGTCAGGGTTGATCAGTCGCTAAGTACATACAGTGTCTCTGTCACACATGCAAACAGCTACAAATGCAGTACTGTATGTGTATGGGGAGACTCTCTCTCTCTCTCTCACACACACACACGCGCACACACGCACGCACACGCACACACACACACACGCCACTATCAGTTGCCTGAAATGCCATAAACATCATTATTTAGAATGGCATGCAGAAAAAAGAATGTTATAATAATTCCAACACAAAACTGGATTAGATTTGTATGTCTCTTGCGTTATTCTGCTCCCTTCATAATACCTCAGCTGCCACTCTGGATGAAAGCCTTTATTGTCCTGAAATGGAAAATATGATCAAACAATCGTGTGACCCCACTTTGATGTCACAAACATCTAGGGACCCCAGACATTCAAATTTCAGTAAAACATTGGTAATATCATCAGTGAGTGATATCATCAATGTCAACGTAACAGTAGACCTACATGTTACATGTAACAGTAGGCTACTAGGGTTGGCTGCTGCGTGGCCTCGCCTGCGCTATTGGCATGCGCAGCACAGCGCACAATTGCTCAACTTTGCATCACTGATGATGATGACATCACTCAGTGACGTCACTCGATGATGAGAAGTGACATCACTGATGATTGACTCACATTATGAGTCAAGACTAGGTTTATGAGTCACAGGAAGTGTAAATACAATCGGAACTTTCAATTGTATTTACACTTCCTGTTCAGTCTCTCAAGCCAGACTGTCTCTTCTACATAAGGTGAAAAGGATGCTGACTTTCTCCCTCAGAATAACGTCAGAATTCTAACTTTATTTTCAGAATTCTGACGTTATTCTCAGAATCCTGACTTAAACTCAACTTTTCACATGGGGCCCTATTCCTCTTCGGAAGTTTTAAATTGTGTGTGGTGTAAAAATAAATAAAATAAAAATAAAAATAAAAATAAATTATAATATTGAAAAAATCAGGCGACCCCATTTGAATTCCAGACCTCTGGGCTAGCGTCCCCCCGATCGGAATTTATATCGCTCCAAAAACATATTGACCTGTCAAGGCTAGCTGTGCTATGGACTGATATGCAGACCGGTCGGGGCGGCAAACGCGCGCGTCCCTCCGCGGCTCCGCCGGTTCCATTCCGGTGTCCCCACGTCCCAGCGCGGGACGAACACGCACGGGCGGCGGGGTCGTATGATATGACGCACCGCATCATATGACTGCTGCTGCTCTCCTCTCTCTTACGTAACCGGACAAAGACACGAGGAGAGGAAAGGGAGAGGGGAGCATCCGTGCACCTGCACTGCACCTGCAGCAATATATGGCCGAATATCCCCAAAGCCCACACAAGTTATTGTTAAAAAATAACATTTGTGCAGTTGTGCAAAGCAACTTAAGCCTGTAATAGTGAATTGCATAGTACTATATTACTCTCAATAAGATGCTAAAATAACAGCTGTCCTTTATGGAGAAATGCGTAATTGCGCACAATCCACGTTGGCACACAACATTATATGCACTGTGCAAATCTATATGCTTTATTTAAAACAAGCATAATAGGTAACAACATAGTCTTGTATAACCATGTGTTTTATCATATCAGCCTCCAGCCGCGTACCCCTTTGCCCCGCGGTCCTTACCCGCTGCCCGCTGCAGTTGTCGCCTTGATGGAGTTGATCCGGAGCCGGTTGGCGATGTTCTTGAGCGCTTGCAGCGTCTGCTGGTCCGGTTTGTGGTAGTCCTCCATGTGGCCGATGCACCAAAAACACACGCACACACACGCCGGTCAAACTGAGTGAAGTGAAGATGTTAAAAGTACCCGGTCTGAACTGTGCCGACAGAGCAGATGAACGCACGGAGGACGACCGCAGGGGTTAAAAAGACTCGCTGAACCCGAGAGAGAGAGGGGAGGGAGGGAGGGGGAGAGAGAGGGGTGGGGGCGTGTTTGCAAGCAGCCTATGAATATGGCTAATCTAGGGCTAAACGAAGACTATACACTCCATTCACGCATGAGCATGCATGCACGCAAACACACACACACACACACACACACACGAGATGGGAAAAATAGACATTCTTTACTTAAGTAGAAGTAGTAGTTACTTGTGTGAAAAAAGGACTGCCCGTTGGCGGTAAAAAAAGAAAGAAAAGAAAAGTAGGCTACAATTACAAGTGCTGATTCAACATGCGTTGTTTAGGCTACACAAGTAAAAGTAAAAAAAAGTACAGACTGAAATCTAATGAAGTATACATTCAAAGAGTATTTCTACTGGCTGTTGCGTGCTACGTGCGCTCAATTCTATGGTGGGGACGGGGACTCTGGAGAGAACCAACCGAGCACACGATTCGAACATGCAGCTCTCTCCAATTATAGTAGTAGGCTATGATTGGCTAAAGGTGATTTATGCTGATGATATTTAATCTCTGGTCCTGAATTTGTTTGAAACGGTCACTGAAGAACTAAATCTAGGAAATGAAAATACATTAACTGAGTCAGTTTTAGTGGAGCACGAAATCCTTCATCACTTGTGTTAGGGAGTGGACTTGGTTCAGGCGATGTGTGCCCAGTGCTTGGCGGATCCGGATCCGCCACACGTGGGGCAGACTGCGCGGACATCTCTGGGCCTCAAGAAAGACCAAGAGCGCTTCGGGATCGGGATTCACACACAGCTGTGCCAGGACCGGGTCGGCGGCGTGGTCCAGAAGGCTTTGCGTGGCGCTATTCGGGCACAAAACGGGCGCCAACGCAAAATGACCACCTTTGCGACGATAGAGCCCTTTTGTTTTGTGTTTTGAGTGCTGCCATCAGTCCGTGACTCTTAACACTGACTGAGGTTTGTCCAGCAGGGAGCTGGAAGGATGATCTGAAGGAGAAATGAGAACATTGGCTGAGCTGCTCTAACAGAAGCAGAGACGTTCTCAAATCTAAATTCAACATGTTTTCTCACATGTACCCAGAACTACTCCATTATCTCTGGTAAGCACATGGGCCTGACATTCTGCTGATTACACTTTAACCTTGGGCAACAACAGATTTAAAGTAAGCAGACAGTGACATCTACCGGTCAAAGAGAGCAATGGCACCTTTTTCTACACATCTACGGGAAATGTCACTTCTCAATATTCGTTATTCATCCAGGAGGAAAAAACTAAAAGCATATCTCTAATTAGACTTAAACACATTTCACATTACAAAAACTGAGACTGTTCAGGAGTCAGTTCTGAACTTCACTGATAAGAGTAGCTGCACCCAAGCACAGATTTTTTTGTTTTTCTAATCTTTAATATCACAAAATAGTCATAATAAACCCAATTACGCACAGTTGACAAAAAAATATATATATAAAAAAAATGAATGCCATTTGCAAATAAAAAATAAAATAAATTTTCTGGCCAATAAGATACATTATACCAAGGCTTAAAATAACCGTAAAATTTTAAAAAATGAGCATTGGGATTAAAAAATAATCTCTAAATGTCAAATATTCTTCCATCCTGTGTACATCTAATTACCCAATACAGGTCTACAATGTGGGCAAACTCACATCTGAAGATGATTACAGGTCAATCAACTGTACTGATATTTTATTTACTGAGCTAGTCCATTAGTTACCCATGTTGTATTAAGTCTGGGATATAAATTAAAATCATCACATTTAACAACTGGTTTAAAGTCATAATAATGTGAGTGAAGCTCAACTGAAACATACAGACAGACAGCAGGCAGGTGAAAACCAGAGCGGTGCATGAACAGATGCGGTTAGTCAGTAAAACATTGATTACATTCAAATTGCAGGGCAAAATTCAAAGACATGGAGTAACAATGGGGATGGGACTTTAAGCCAAAATTCAGATCTCTCCAATTAACATGATTTACTATCAGAAAGTTTCCCCACGTAGAATAACATGAATATTTTCTGATTAGTATGTGAATTTCTAAACTGTATCTGCACGTTCCATAAGTGAACTGAACTAGCAAAGCCATCTTCTCTCCATTTCATGTTAAGAGAGGGGGGGGGTGCCTAGTAGTAAAGTTTCCATCTGGAATGACTAAATGCTACAGATCAGTATTTTAGACAAATATAATGTAGACAAATGAACAGTAGAAGAAAATGCATTTACATAAGCCACAGCTGAGCCACTAATAAACAGTGCTGCCATCATGTGAAATCCTCAGAACCCCCATTTCCACATTTTTCCATTATTATTATCTAATTGTTTTCAGGTTCAAAACCAATCAATAATCCGACGTGTAGTTTCAAAAATGCACAGATGCCAATAACTAAATAATTTATTTTTTCCTGAATCTTCTGACTTCTAAGATAGACAGGAATCAAATGTTTTCACGCAGAAAAGGGGCAATAGGCAATCAGCAATTTACAGGATGTGGGGGTTTAAGGTTCTGTGCTGCAGTAGCTTTTTACTGCAAAAAAAGCCAAATATTACCACAACCTATTTTGTCTTCAAGTCTTTGTGAAAAGCATATCTATACAGAAGGCCGCTTGAAAAAAAAGAAGAAAAATAACTAAACAGTAAGGTTGAACTTTGCTAATCTGGGCCAACAGGAAAGGAGGTAGCTTGTATTTGCATTTATTAATTTGGATTACTGGTATAAACTAAATTAACTATTTTGGGCAGGGGGGGGGTGGGGTTAAAATTTGAATCATATTGGATTTGCTGAGGACATTTAAACAATTTTGCAAAACGAATAGAAGATCATTTTGTATTTTCTGCATTTTTGGCAAATTATACCCAGATAACGGGTCGTTTCAGAATTCAGATAAACAAAGTTCTACTGTGCCATCCTGAAATATCCCAAAATGCTGGTATCCCAAAAGGCATCGCGACTGTCCTCTATTGCACATGTTCCCCTCCGAGGACATCAAGTATTATGAGCTTAGATGGTGGAGGGGAGACGAGAGAGAGACAGAGAGAGACAGACAGAGACAGACAGAGAGAGACACAGAGACAGAGAGAGACATGTGAAAGAAGCAGTTTGTGCGTACGTACATCTATATGTGTGTTGAAACATAGAAGCATTACAAAAGCAGAACACTGGAATCTGTTGATGACAAAATTCCACACAAAACTGTATGTCTGTTCAGAACATCTGGTATTAGCATCTCTCTCTACAGAGGTGAGAGTAAGTGTGAAAATGACCAGTCCCTTTAGGCCTTTTTAGCTGCAGAGAAAAATACACTGTCTGAAAAGACGCCTAAAACAGGTCAGAGGTCAACCCCCAGCACAGAGAGCAACCCCTCTTTCTTACTATGCAGTCAGAACGTGTGTGGTTTCACTGTTCCCAGATATAAACTGCCAAGCGTTGTGAAATGAAATGAGTAAAAAAAAAGTCCTCATGGATCATACTGTGATGTCATACTGTGATGTCATAGATCATACCGTGCCCAATTTTGTCGGAGGGTCCGGTTCAAAAGTGAAGTGATAAGAAGTCTCCAAACCTCCACTGTGGTCCGTCTTACCAGCCACACTTTATCAGTCCACACATCAGTCCATGGCTGACAGCTTTCAGCAGGAGGACTCCGGGGCATAGCTCAGCAGGAGGACTCCAGGGCATAGCTCAGCAGGAGGACTCCAGGGCATAGCTCAGCAGGAGGACTCCAGGGCATAGCCCAGCAGGAGGACTCCAGGGCATAGCTCAGCAGGAGGACTCCAGGGCATAGCTCAGCAGGAGGACTCCAGGGCATAGCTCAGCAGAAGGACTCCAGGGCATAGCTCAGCAGGAGGACTCCAGGGCATAGCGGGCAGATCATCTTCCTGCCCAGAGAGCTTGGAAGGTCAAATAAGTGGACTCGGGGACCACATGAAGCCAGACGCCTCTCTCGCTCAGTAGTTCTGCCTTCGATACTTGTAGGCCAGGTTAAAGTGATTAAACAGCACATAGAGTCAAGACTCAACAAGCAAACAGATGTGAGGTTGGGTTAAATAGCAGGGAGATGCTATTGCAAGCCTTAGAACGCACTGAAGAAGAATACATGGGTTTTGCAGAGTTGTGCTGTACAGCATGTCAAAGAGCTGCTGGATGCACTTGAACTTCTGGGTCTCTTCAGTCTCGTCTTCCCAATGTTAGAAGTCCCAAGAGTTACCAGTCGGACTTCTTAGCTCTTAGCTGCTGCTGACATGGTTGGAAAGTATGCGGTAGGTAGGGGGCAGTGTTTAACTGTGTGTCAGGACACAAGGTAAACCATCGGCTTGTTTCTGGGGTTAGGCCAGCACACAACACGAGTTTGACTGAGCCTGAGTCTAGCTGTTCATTCATTGGGTCCCAGACTGATGGGCTGTGGTGCTGCAGCTCTTGTTCCGGGTCGTGATCGGAGTCTTGTTCTGGGTCGTGATCGGGGTCTTGTTCCGGGTCGTGATTGGGGAGTCTTGTTCCGGGTCGTGATCGGGGTCTTGTTCCGGGTCGTGATTGGGGAGTCTTGTTCCGGGTCGTGATTGGGGAGTCTTGTTCCGGGTCGTCATCGGAGTCTTGTTTCGGGTCGTAATCGGAGTCTTGTTCCGGGTCGTGATCGGAGTCTTGTTTCGGGTCGTAATCGGAGTCTTGTTCCGGGTCGTGATCGGGGTCTTGTTTCGGGTCGTAATCGGAGTCTTGTTCCGGGTCGTGATCGGAGTCTTGTTTCGGGTCATGATCGGAGTCTTGTTTCGGGTCGTGATTGGAGTCTTGTTCCGGGTCGTATTGTAGGTGAGAGTGGTTGACGCTGAAGCAGGGCTATAGCTTGATGTTGCTGAAGTCCTGGGACAGGCTCTGCAGGTAAGCGTCATGGATGGCACTGAGGAAGCCTGGGTCATTCTGGACAGCAAGAGGTAGAGAATGAAGCACAGAAATAGTTAATGTGAGTGTGTGCAGTCTTGATCTTTAAAATGATTTTTCATTCAATTGACAGCCTTTTCACAGAAAGTTTTTGCATGAAACAACATGTAAATTAAACTGTTTTTAGACAGATTGGCAAACGAAGGCATTGTCTGTTTGACATGTAACCATCACATCACTCCTCAGTCAAGAAGTCTGGTCACGTTGTGTGGAAAAAACCCTCCTTGGCTCTATGGCTGACAGTCACTATACTAGGATGAGAAACTTGTCATAGATTTCTCTATGATGGAGCACAAAACTTTTGATTGCTGCTGAGACGATGAACAGCAATCTTATCAGATGTGTTTGCGTTGCTATGATTACAGTTCAGTTTCAGCACAGCCCATAGATGGTAGCTACAGAGGTTTCCATGGTTACAGCTCTGGAGTACTTTTGTATGTAGCCGTGTGATGAGTGGGATAATGGACAGTCAGCCGAGCCCCTTGATCAGAACTTATTTAGCAATAATGACCCGCTTGCTGGATCCCTTACGATGTGTCTTCTTATGCCTTTACACACACCCATCGGCACGCATCAAATTCAAGACACTGGTACTGGCCTACAGGGCAGTACACCAGACAGCTCCCCTGTACCTGCAATCTATGGTCAGGTTCCAAACCTCTCAGCGCTCCCTTCGCCCCTCCTTCGCTACGGGCGCTCAAAAGTCGCTCATCCCGATCTCGACTCTTCTCGTCCCTGGCACCTCAATGGTGGAACAAGCTTCCACCTTCGGTCAGGACGGCTGAATCACTGCCGATCTTTCGGAAAAGACTAAAGACTCACCTTTTCATGCTCCATCTGGGCCCTTCTTGATCTAACTTCTTTCTCTCTTTTTCTTAAAAAAATAAATAAAAATAAAAACTAACCTAAACTAAACTTGTACCACTATTCCTTCAGAAGTTGTAGTTGTCATAGACTGTGCTGCATAGTTGATTGCTCTATTGCTGACAAAAATGTGTTATTGTAAGTCGCTTTGGATAAAAGCATCTGCCAAATGACGTAATGTATGTCAATACTATTATTTCTACTTCGATACCAATACCCAGGAAAATATCGATACTCGATACAATTTTTGATACCACGGAAAGGGGGGATGATGACACATCAAGAAGCATAAAAATAAAGTTAGACAGATGGACGGACAGACGCACACTTCTCCATAATCTAGACCTGATCAAACTTTGAACTGGGACAGCAGATTAGCCTCTGCTCTCGCCATCAGCCTATCAGAACACGTTTAGCTTGTTGAAGCAACAGATACCCACCAATGATAGGGAGGGAAAAATCTGATTTTTCATTAAAAGAAATCACTGATGGTACTGAAACTGTTGCAAATGAGTACTGTATCCGATTCAAATGTTCAGTATTGATACTTTCGATACTTTTGACAACCCTAGTGTGTACCTTAATGAGGTGTATTAGAGTGTCCTGTAGCTGTGTCTTGCTGCAGGCTGTTTGGGGGGGCTCAACACCACCTGAAGAACTGGATGAGAGGTCGGAGGGGGCTGGATGGAGCACTGATGCTGCTACTGCTGACTTGTTCACAGAATGCTGAAAGGCGCTGGGGGACAGAAGCACAGAAAGACCTGGACCCACCCCAGGAACAAGACCTGGATTCATGGGAACAGCCTGAGGAAAGGAAGGGAGAGAGAAGGGGAAACCAAATAAAAGCTGTGCGGATCTGACTTCTTTTCATTGTCAGGTATTGTTTTGATCCAGCAGCACCCAACCCAGTGGGTTTTTGGATGTGCGTGTCTTTTTTTTAAATCTTCTTCAGAGAGAAGGGGAAAGACATACATGAGAACAAAACAAAACTCACAGGGATTGGTTTGATCAGGTTCTGGGCCTGAGAAAACACATCCACCTCCTTTCCCTGCAGGAGAAGGGCCTTCCCCATTGGCTCCTGGAAGCTCTGGGGCGGGACCAATGTGCTGGGCAGGAAGTTGGGCGCGAGCATGGGCCTGTGGATGTCCGAGTTCACGGCGGGTTTGAGCGCGCCAAGTATCTCCGGTCCCAAGTAGGCCGTCGGGGTCGACGACGGTGGCCCGGGACCAGGGGGCGCAGCGCGAGTTTCTGACCCACCCAGAGGCACCATGAGCGGGGAGACGGAGCACCGCGGATGCGGCTCTGGCCTGGGGCCGACCGACTGGAAAACGGGGCTGGGGTGGAGTGCGTAGGAGACCTGGGGTGGCAGCAGGCCGGGGGCTAGGTGGCGCTGGTTGGCCCCGGGGTCTGGTGCCGTGAGGTGGGGAGGGAGGAGAGGGTCCAGGTGGGCCGGAGGGGGATAAGGCTGGCTCTGGTGCGGCTGTGCTGTGGTGCTCGGAGTGGGCATGGCGGGCAGAGAGGGGTCCTTAGGGAAGGAAGAACCAAACAGCTCCTCAACGGTGATCTGCTTCACACCTGTATGAGAAGTCTGCTGGGGAAAAGAGCACACCTGTGAGAAACTGATAGCAGGGATGCTGTCAGGGAAATATATCGAGTATGAATCAGATGAATGAACTGGCGTTGTAATACTGAAGATACTGCATCATGATCCTGATGCTAACCTGCTGCTGTGCCTAGTTACCTGTATGTTGAGATGTTACGTTGTCATCCCTGTTTTGTAGTTTGTGTTCTTTGATGTCCTAAAGTCAAATGTGTGTCTGAAGGCTCTGAAGAACATCCCTACCTTGAATGTAGAAAGTAAGTGTGTGTGTGTGTGTGTGTGTGTGTGTGTGTGTGTGTGTGTGTGTGTACCTGCTCAGGCTGTGGTGTGCTGTGAGCATGCTCAGTAGCGTTGACAGCCGGTTTCATACTCTGCTCCATAGAAGCGGACGCATCCGTGTCTCCTGTCTGACTCTGAATGACACACACACACACACACACACACACACACACACACACACACACCGCAAATATTACTTTCTATGTTTCAAGAATAGTCCCAACACAGCATGACAGTGAATGAAACTGGGGTCCGTGGCACTTTGCCAGGGGGTCCGTGAAAAGTTTTCAGGAAAATACAAATAAAAACGTGTTTTTTGCAAAAGCTTCATAGTTGAACAAAAATATTTTATGCTTTAAATCTAAAATGGTTCATGGATTACATTCTAATCTAACAAACCTATCAATTTAAAAGTCAAGCACGTTACCGTGGAAACAATTAAGCTTAGCCCAAAATTGTAAATCAGAAGAGGGGGTCCCCGGTATATTTTCTATCTTGTCCTTGTCAGAAAAACATTTGAGAACCTCTGATTTAGAAGGATGGAAAGTTTGATGAACAGCAGGAGTTAGGCAATTGGAAATGGAATGCGCACGCACGCACACACACACACACACACACACACACACACACACACACACACACACACACACACCTGGAATAATCCAGGATTTAATCAGATCTAATCTCAGAGTAAGACATGTCTGTGCGTTTGAGTCAGATCCATGAATGTGCACGTATTTCAGTCAGTGAGTGGGAGGTACTGTATGCAACATCATAATAATAAAATCTACTCTTCCCTCTGTTGCCTCATGGGGTGCTGTCTGGTTGCTGTCTGGGTGTCTGGGGGCCACAGATGCTGTGTGTTTGCTCACACTTTATATATGATCCAAACCCTCAGCTTTGATACATGAGTTGATCCAAAGCCTTCGATTCTGCTGTGTTGGTCCCGAAGAAGAAATAACAGAAGAAGAAAAAGACGACAACTGGACAGTATGACAGTGTGTGTGTGTGTGTGTGTGTGGCCTTCTTACTCTGTGGTATTCCTCCTTGGCTTTGCTGAGGAGTTCCAGGATGTCGATGGGGCGTGGCTCTGCGACCCCATTGGTCCTCCCTGACGCTGCCCGCCTCTCTGGAGATTCCCTCTGGGCATGGTCCGCTTCCTGTTTCACAATCCTGGGGAGGGTGCAAGGGTGAGTCAATCCCCATTCACCCCCATGTTAAAATGCCCGTCTTTACAGCGTAAATGAACATGTTTACAGCCTGGATAAAAAAAATGGTCTTGGTCTGTATAGCTAATTTCACCTTTCATGACAACTGTATGGGTATTTTTATACAACTCACCCGTACATTCATGTGTTAAAGTAGAATCCTATCTCCCCCCCCCCCGTTTTTTATCCAATTTTTATCCCCCATTAGTGCAAATCTAATTTATTTATCCTGGTTGCTGCTCCACCCTCTGCCGATCTGGGGAGAGCCGAAACCGGCTCCATGCTTCCTCATGGGCAGTCAGACATGGGCAGTTAGCCAGCCGCTTCTTTTCACCTGACAGAGGAAGCTTCACCGGTAGGACATAGCACGTGGGAGGTTCACGCTATTCCAACCAGTTCCCCTCCCTCTGAACAGGCGCCCTTAATAACGACCAGAGGAGGAACCACATCAGCAACCAGGATATTGCATGTTTTTGGTGAAGGGGGTTCCTATATGAAGGAAACCCCCGGGAGGCACGCGGAGAACATGCAAACTCCACACAGAAAGGCCCTTTTGACGACCCCACCCGGGCGGTGGGCACTCGAGGACATACGGACGGGCACGCATTCCTTCAGCGTTCACAGCGTCCCAGGTGGGAATCGAACCCAGGACCTTCGAGCTGTGAGGCGACAGCGCTTACCACTGCGCCACCGTACCCCCCAGTAGAATCCTATCTTATCTGAACAGAATCCTATCTGATCTGAACAGAATCCTATCTTATCTGAACAGAACCCTATCTGATCTGAACAGAAATATACAGACCCACTTACTTGAGCATCAACTGAGCGATGCGCTGGCAATCCTTCTTGTCATAAAACCAGATACTGTAGATGCCCACTGCAAGAAAACCATAAAGACAAAATACTGTGATCACATGATCAGGCTTTAAATTATCATTTTGAATTATGATTATTTATACAGCCCACTAAAGATTGTTTTGTTTTGGGGTGCCACAATGCATGAAGCTGGTGATATACACACCAATGTAGGTGCCAAGCACCAAAAGCATGTTAATGGACTACAATGACCATAATTCATTGCAACGGCGACAAAGTGCATCTTTGTGTTTTGTGTGACAAACTGAATGGAGAGTGGATTAGTTTAAACTAGACTGAGAGACTAAAGTGCCTGAAGAATATGAGTTCATGGGCTCAGTAACAAGTCATCAATAATCCCCATCCCTTCCACTGCTGCCAAAGTAAACTGACCACTTGTTGGAAACACCCGCAAATTTGATTTGAGAATGAGAATGATCTCACTATGTGCCGGCACGTTTCAATAAAACACCATCGTTTGCGACAATAACAGCATTACATACATGTTGTGATGATGCGTTCAAGGTCCCTCAAGAGGCTGGGGTAACCGAGCAACCTGAGTGTTTGCCTCCCTGCTGCATCTACCCAGGGGCATCTGGAGGCCTGTAAACACGTGTTTGTGTGTGCAGCGTTTGCAACGGTGCGTTTAGCCAGCAAAATTAATATTTCAATGTAGACATGAATTTCAGTTGGCCCAAGTTTTAAAGTTGGACACCGTTACTAGTAACCACAGATCAAAAAGTGTTTAAAGTAATGCTAGTATTTCAGACTACATCAGTATGTTTACTGTCAGATCACCTGAGCAATGATCTTATACAAGTCTATTGTTAATGTTCCTATCCTAAGTAGTTTATACATTTATATTATATCCAGACCTTTCTACTCTTCTATCACTTCTAACCTGCTCCCTCTCTCCTTCCTTCCTTCCCTCCTCCTCTCATCCTAGGTCAGAGTAGGGGGAGGAGTCTGAGGACTAACTAGAAGACACAGCGCTCTCTCCGAGGACCAGCAGTCTGGGAGGACCACACCTTAACAGCAGCAACACACAGGCAGCTTCTTCCACGCTGACAAAGCAACTTCTGAGCAGCAAAGGAGGCTTAGCCAGTAAGCTGCAGGACTGTGTCGTCGAAAAGAGCAGAAACGAAATGAGGAAAACTCAAGCGACGGAACTAGACGGGCAATCAAAACCAACAGCTGGAATCAAAACCAGGAGCGGCACCATCGGAGAGAAACTATAGCAGCAATCTTTCTGAGAAGGGGATTGTCGGGACACTGCCAATACTACGATACCCCTCTAACACAACTTGAAGAATATCATCTAGCATTGTCTGATTGGCTGTTGTACCGGTTTTATCTGCCTGTAAGTCAAACCAGACAGAGTCATTAAAATGACACCCGCTTTCGGACTGAAGTGAGGCTGTGGGAAAAACGAAGCCGGCCTGGGCACCGATGAGGAAGTCCATCATGCCTACCATACCAGCCAGACTGCTGTGCAAACCATCTCCAGCGGGGGAGCCGTCTACTCTGACACTGTCCCTCGCCACGCTCTTCTTATTGATTAGCAAACAACTAGGAAAGCAATCCCGTTATTCCTTATTCCCTGCCTTGATCAAACTGCTGTTCAGACTGCTGATCGATCACCTGGGCGGCAGCGCTGTCAACTACTTCCTGAAGATCTGAGGAACTTCAGCGCTCCTTACTGAGGAAACAAACTACTCCTCCTATTGTCCAACTCTTCTCGTGAACTGCTCAAGAGGTGGTTGGACTCTGCAATCAATACTGACAGCCCCCCCCCCCCCCCCCCCCCCCCTGACAGTTGGTTTAAACCCTTTGCCCCAGTGCAGAATGAGCCAAACTTGGGCCAAACCAAGCTGAATCTGCTGGACTCTGGTTGGCCTGCATGAGGTCATGGGTGGAAGAGACTATTCAGAAGAAGTCTTCTTGCTCCATTTGACTCCACCGCCCCAAAATGACTTCAGGCAAAAGGGCAGAGAAGTGTTTCAGAGGACCCTGAGGAGGTGTCTGTTCAGCGTTTTCAGAGGTACTGTGGTGTGTGCTGTGTGTGTGTGTGTGTGTGGGTGTGTGTGTGACAAGAGTGTGTGTGTGTGTGTGTGTGTGTGTGTGTGTGACAACAGTGTGTGTGTGTGTGTGTGTGTGTGACAACAGTGTGTGTGTGTGTGTGTGTGTGTGTGTGTGTGTGATGGTGAACTTCAACCCTTTTGAAGGCATCTGCTCAGTGCTTGCTTTCAGAGGTCCACGTAGCTTCGTGGGTGTGTGCTGTGTGTGTTTGAGAGAGAGACAGAGAGAGAGAGAGAGAGAGAGAGAGAGAGAGAGAGAGAGAGAGAGAGAGGATAGTGTATAATGTGTGGCCTGTGGAAACCGTCTCTTCTAAAATTCACCCATTCGGCGGTTCTGGTTATACACTATAGAAAAGATTCATTCACCAGTAGGGACTAGAAAGCTCTATGTTACTTCTGATAGAACCTCGACTTGGTGTTGTGGGAGGAAGCTGCCTGCTGTACTTAATCACACTTTAGGGTAGCTGTCTCAACTTTTTGATTCCTGATCTACACAACAGATGCATATTTCATATCTGCCACACAGACAAAGAAAAAAACAAACCAAATATAATCAGCTGTAAGAAGAACCAAAACCTAAATAACTGAGGGGGGATAAGCATGGCTACTAGAGGCAGATTTCAATGGATTTTACTTTTATAAAAACACCAAAATACTAAAGATATTGTGTCTGAGACATCAGAAAACAACATCCGAGTACACCCGATTTCAATCCCCGTCGGCACACGAATGTGTGTGTGTCCACACTCGAGTCTGTTTGACATCTACTGTTTGATCTATTCTACAAGTTACTCACAGTTGGCGTTCCTGTAGAGCAGGAAGGGATCCTGCAGCTGGAACTCCAGGTCTTTGTTGATGGGCTCCACCAGGTTCTCCGTGCTCAATCGGTTCATGATGGTGAAGCCATGGTGAGGGGAGGCAGACCTAAAATGACAAAGATTACATTGGGGGGTGAGAATCAGAGGGGTGAGAATCAGAGGGGTGTGAATCAGAGGGGTGAGAATCAGAGGGGTGAGAATCAGAGGGGTGTGAATCAGAGAGGTGTGACATTTTGGGCGAAAATGAGTTATATACAGCATGAAAGCTCTTGATGAGCTCTTTCTACTGCCCAAAACAGCACCTGTGAATTCTAAACCAATCCAGAGTTCAGTGCCTGAAATTCAGGGAGGTCCCCCGTTCAAAGCTTCACATGGGGGTGGGGGGTGGGGTGGGGTCAGGGGGATTTATACACTTTGGGGGGGGGGGGGGGGGAATACTACTTGTCCACATAAGGTGTCCTATTCTTACCACAGATTGCATTTCGTCACTCTCCTCCAATTGCAGGGATTTTCTTTACTGTCTCCCTCTCTCAGTGTCCTTAGCCTTTGTTTAGGTGGCGCCCTCTTCTGTCTTGTCTCCATTAGGCATGGGCGCGAGTACTCGGGTACTCGAGCACTCGTTCATAACGTCAGTACTCGAGTAACGTTTCCGCTGTCCGGGTACTCGCCCCACTCCCCACCCCTTTAAAAATGGTCTAAATCTACGCATGCATCGTTATGTGGATCTGGCAGCATGAACTGCACGGCCGGGCGTCAAGTCAGCCAGAATGTACAAGTACGTCATCCGCTTTGTTGATTTCAAAATACAAGGCTTATTGTAACGTGAGTTGTAACCTTATTGATTTTGAGTAATGCGTTACAGCCATAGTTTCACGCCATATAACATCACAACGAGTATTTTGATACAAGGTTTGCTGCTTCGTTCGTTGAAATACCCTTTTCTCCTCCAACGTGCATCAATAAGCTATTTACTTTTGTTTAAGTAACATTATTTTGAAAGTTTTAACCGGAAGTTTTCCAGCTCATCCCGAAAATGGTGGCTGAAGATATGCTCCCGAAGGAGACAGATGCACGCTTCTTCATAGCGCACGCCCGATAAAACTAATTCACAACTTTGCAGTAGTTTACCGACTACACTGTCGTTTCCTATAACGTTAGTCACAAGAAATGTGGAGAAAGAATCGCTTTTTGGGAGACAATCGTTTCATGGTGATCACTATTTAGCTGCAGCTGTAACGTTAATCACACTGGTCAGTGGTCAGTTTTCACTTTTTGGCAGAACACCGGACCTTGTAAGCCGTGGATTTACGTTAGTGTAACAGTGATCATAAAGTAAAATGGATGATACTGGACAATCGACATGTATTGGAATTGAGCCTTCGCTTGTTTCACAACAATATTGTCCGCTCCGAAGCGCTAATGCCATCCATCCAACCATCGGAGATGCTGTCTGAGGTAGGCTTTAGACGTTAGCTTAGCGTCACCTCACCTAATATCACAGTCAGTCAGTCAGTCCCTCTACTCACATGCTCCAGGTTAACGCTTTCTCCATGCAAAAATGCAAACGTTATGTGTGAACAGCCCCACACACAGCAGATTACCCCTGCTCCGTTATTACCATAGTAATCACATAGACCCCCACCGCCCCCCCCCCGCGCGCGAGTACTCGAGTACTCGTTCATAATAGAAGGAGAGTACTCGAGTATTTAAATTGCTTAAAATGCCCATCCCTAGTCTCCATGCTGTATTCTTTCCCTGTACTCTCCTCTGCTTCATCTCTTTCCACTTAAAAAAGCTCACACGACGTATTTGCTGACTTGGCATCAGGGATTCTCTGAACTATATAGACAGTTTTAACTTGACAACAATAACAACCGTCACAACCCAGCCGAATATCCGGTTTACTTCCTGTATACATAGCTGAGCGCAGGCTTATATTCGGCTCATATTAAATGTTAACGTTAGGCCGTGTCTCCGACAGACACAGTAACAACGTAGCCTATTTCGGTCTTTATGTCTTGTAGTATGTAGTAGTAGTTGTTGTTGTTGACAGTTGCCATAACAACCACCCCTGTCAGAAAGACGTGCAAACGCTGGGTAGTAGGAAGCGTTGTTGTCTGGTCCGGAGCTAGCCTGAGAGGCTAATAAAAGCTACATGTTACAGAGTAAGCTGACTAGTGACTATCAGTACGTTATTGCACGCATAGGCCTATCTTTACATTTAAACTTATAGCAAAAATAAACAAATAGAAACGTAAGCTTTGTCAGTGTTTTCCCCTTAACAGCTGAGAAAGTGGACACTGTAAATAGTTAGCTGTGAAGCTGATACAATTCAGGTAATGCAACATTTAAGGATGCCAACCACCATAAAACACAGAAGAAGAAGCTGAGAAAAAGGAAGTGCTGTGGGGTTGCAGCTGGTGAAAACCGTCTATATATTGTAGCATTGTCAGGAACGAGGCGAGAGTCAGGATCTAGTCACCGCACTTTATTCTTTATCACACACAGGTCCGGGGCTACTGTCAGCCGTAGCCCACGCCAAAACAAACCCCCAACACACACTCAAAACCCTGCTAGCTTCCTCCTAGCTTCTCCGCTCTTCCCACACACAACCTTCCCTCTCAGGTTCCACACACCAACTCCCCGAGCTGTCCCCCGCTCTCACAGCTCCCCTCCCCCCAGCCAATCACAGGTGAATCCCTCTCTCACCCCCCCCCCCCCCACTGGCTAAATGTCGCCTTCACAGACCCCCCGTAACTCCCCATGCACAGAACAGTACAACACACAACAGCAGCACACAACCCAACCCGTTACACTTCCCCCGCACATCAAAGCTTCTGGCCCCCCAGAAGCACACAAGTCCCTCTCCCCCCCCAGTGGGGTCACTCCTCCGCCGGGTGACTCTCCTCAGCCCCCCCCTGTGTCCCACAGTCATCACACGCACTGCAGTAGTTCCGCACATCCTCCTTGTGTTTGCCCCAGTAGTGTCCCCCACGAACACGGCGGAGCGTCTCCTCATGCCCGCGATGCCCGAGACAGCCGAGGCCCTTGTGCGCCCACCGCAGTACCAGCCCTCGGAGGGAGCTGGGTACAACCGTCTGGAACCCTCTTTTCCCGTGCTCCCCCCTCCCCAAAACTCCATCTTCACTCAGACGCAGCTTCGCAAACATGTCCCACAGTCCTTTCGTGGCACCGGAAAACGTGTGACTCTCCTCCACAGGGGGCCGGCGTCCGGCCACCACCCACGTGTACACCGGACCGATATCCGCGTCCTCCGCCTGCCTGCGTTTCCACTCCTCCGCTTCGACCGACCAAATGGCCATGTCGTCCTCGCCCGCCAGGTCCACATCTGAACACTCCCCCTCTTTCTCCGCCTCTCGCCCACGCTCGTCCTCCTGTCCCCCTCCCCCAGGGGGCGGCGTGTTCAGGACAGCAGGGAGAACACAAACGGCCGCGACCACCACCTCGGCTTCCCGTACAGCAACCGTGGGGGGCGTAGCGCAGCTCGGCTGTGCCGGTCCCTCCGGCGTTAGTAGCGACACCTGCTCACCTGGAAATATGAGCCTCGCTCTCCCGATCCTCACAACACTCTCTTCCCCCCGGCTTTCCACACTCTCCCCAACCCGTGTCTCTTCCCTGACCTCCACTGTCTCAGTGCAGTCTCTGGCCAAATGTCCAGGCCTCTTACACGACCAGCAGAGTCTCACCTGCCAGCCGCCTGCACGTCTCTCCTCTCCCGCCGTCTTCTGCTCCCCGACAGCCTCCGGACACCCCCTGGCGAGATGCCCGAAGGCTCCGCACGAGCAGCAGACACCTGGCCGTCCCCAGTATCGTTGCTCCGCGTACCCCGTCTGTCCCCCGGGACCGCTGCGGCACCACCTCGCCACGTGGCCCGGTTCTCCACAGGTCCAACACACTCTTTGCGGCTCCTCCGTCCGCTTCTCTCCGCGCTGCGCGACTTCCCATAGTAGCTCCATAAGCCCCTCTGCCCAGGCAGGCTTCGCTTCCAACAGCCGTCTGACCTCCTGCATCAAGCGGGCCTCCACGTCGGCAAGTACCGCGCTGAGCTCCTGCTTCAGGCGGCCCTCCATGCTAGCAAGTACCGAGCTAAACTCCGGGGTCGGTAGTTCCTTTTCCCCCCCGTCCACCGACAGGCATTCTTCTCTGCGCACCATTCCACGTGGTCCTTGTAGCAGCTAGCACACAAACAGCTAACCGCTAACGCCAGGTCGCGCTCGAGCCTTCCAGTCGTTAGTTTTTCTTCTGACGCCAGTGTAGCATTGTCAGGAACGAGGCGAGAGTCAGGATCTAGTCACCGCACTTTATTCTTTATCACACACAGGTCCGGGGCTACTGTCAGCCGTAGCCCACGCCAAAACAAACCCCCAACACACACTCAAAACCCTGCTAGCTTCCTCCTAGCTTCTCCGCTCTTCCCACACAACCTTCCCTCTCAGGTTCCACACACCAACTCCCCGAGCTGTCCCCCGCTCTCACAGCTCCCCTCCCCCCAGCCAATCACAGGTGAATCCCTCTCTCACCCCCCCCCCACTGGCTAAATGTCGCCTTCACAGACCCCCGTAACTCCCCATGCACAGAACAGTACAACACACAACAGCAGCACACAAACCCAACCCGTTACAATATAATATATAGAAATGTTAACGTTATAACTTGATTTAGCTTCGTTGAAGGGTCACTGTCGTAAGTACCTACCTGGCATAAACAAATAAGGTGCCCTCGATTTCGGTCTTCTCCTGAAATGAAAAATATCAGTCAATAGATGCACACACAGCAGAAAACATAACGTTACAACGACGGGCTGAACATAAGTAAACAAGCTAACGTTGCGTTGACTGTTATTAGCAACGTAACGTTATGACGTACACAAACAAAAACACTTGTGTCAAAAATAGCGTGTTTGATGACGTCTTTGGTACTATCGATGTAACGCTACTTCATTCATTGAACACATGGTAGTCTAGCCTCAACGCGAGACTGTTCAGTGACTGAAGAGTCTCGCGTTGAGGCTAGGGGTAGTCCTGTTTTGTTGTTGTTAGCGAGGTGCTAGCATTAGCATGCTACAAGGGCACTTAGCGTTAGCTAGATAGTTTCGACGGCTATACAACACGAAACGGGTCGATTTTTTTGGCAGCCTTACCCATTCATTCGCTTTGGAGTTGAAGTTGTAGAGTGCTACCTGCCCGGTAACATCAAGTAGTTTGTTTATATACGGGTCTTGTCTCTGTAGAGCAGCTAAGCTCATGAGGTGTCCAGCTTTAGCGGTCTCCATCTTGGATGTGATTGTTGTTGCTCCCGCACGGACCGATTTCTGCGGACACTTATTTTCCACTGTCCCCGGAAAACACGTCTGTCAGAAAGGTTCCCAATAGTTTATTTATTCCGCGGATATGAATCCAAATCTGCTGCGTAGAGCAGACTATAGGTTACTAAAAAAAGAGTGAAGCACAAGAAAAACTACGGCGCTAGGATTTCCATAGACGCATTAATAGAAATATGAGGGGAATCATAATACACAGGTATTTTTAAATTAGACGAGCGAGCCTATGTGTTAAATAACCCCCACAAGGTGGCGCAGTGATACTGTCCGGGTATCAGTGAACAGTACTTTTGCTAGAGAGAGAGGCAAAGTGGAACGTCACTTCCTGCTTCAGGTAGGTACCAGAGATTTTCATCCGCAATTTATTTTCCCATAGACATTTCGTAAAATGCTTATAAAATATTTAATACTTCGTCGAACCAAACGGTTCAGCTAACGCTATAATCGGGAGAGACCATAGAACATTTCACTCGGACCAAAACTAAAAAACAACATCGAAAAATATTTTCTCAAACCCGCATTTTTTTTTTACGTTTTGGTCCCAGTGAAATGTTATGCGATTCTAAATATATCTGCATCACTGTTTGGTTTGAACCAGTAAAACTATTTTTATAAACATTTTACGAAATGTGGGATGATTCCAAGAGATTCTTCCGGTCTCCTTCCCGAACTCGCTACCCACGAAGAAGACAGGGCACTGATATCCCAACAACAAACCGAGAGCGCCGTCTGGTGGAACAACATGAGAACCACACATGCATAACAACATAAACATTATAGACTCGACAGTGTCACTCAGTGAGCTATTTGTAAGTGGATTCGTCAGATTTCTGAACGTGTCATTTAGCCTATATTATCATTATTTTTATCCCAATTTGTTGGGATCCACTGCTGTAGCCTATAGGCAGGCTACATTTGTAGAGAATCATTTGGAGCACGAATAATTCATTATTATTAATAAACGCTAATTTCTCTGGTCAGTTATTGGGGTTGAATTGAGCCAGACCAGTTGAGCTGCAGCTGCCTGCCTCACCTGCCTCTGTCGAGGGAACATTGGAGCAGCCAGGGATTATAATTGGAGGATTACCTGCTACTGTGAAACGCTTATCCTCTCTAGGCACAGGTAATCCTCTGGTAACCTCTCAACACAGCCTCCGACAAATCATTTCAATTCGACTCGTTTGAAAGGAGGACAATAAAACGGCGCTATGAGGCCCGAGAAGAGAGCCAGGTGACAGCATGCCGTTTATTAGGCCTATAAAGTCAAGACCCCTGCAGGGTAAGTAGCTGCAAGTCACTTCAAATAGCTGCCTTTAAGAAGAAGGCAGGACATTGATTGTTGAATGTTGACTCGTAGAGGAAAGTGTGATATATATAGCCGGCTACTGCCATCCTCCAATAAACCTAACAATTCTTCCACAACTTTCTGATGAACACCACTGATTACTGGATGCATATTTCACCTGCAGCATCTCTGACCAGGAGGTAAAAAATGAGGGCTTCTATAGACCAAATCACCGGGATGTTTACATTTACTTCCGGGTACCCCTGAGGTCCACACATTATAATGGCGGTGGACGGCATAAACTGACATGTTGAAGACAAAAACAGACAAAGAAGACAAAAATGGTTCGTCCGTGTTGTGTTGTTGTTTAATATCATTCATAACAACACTTTCACTAACGTTAGTGGAGACCAGACTAGCTAATTTACCTGTTGGACCAGACTAGAGTAGACTTGAAGCTAAATTAAATTGACGTGGCGTCAGTATCTCTGTCTGTACCAGGCTCTTTCTCGCCGAGAAGAGCGAAGAGCCTGGTGACGCGAGGTTACTCTGTAACGTTAACGACTGCAAAAAACAGCGAGTTTGACAGACGAACAAACGTTATTAGCTAGCTAACACTACATAAAACAAACACAGAAGAAAGGCTAGATACGTCGGACAAGCATGTTTACCAACCGTTTAACCATTTAAATTGAAAGTAGTCGGCTGAAAACAACGAGAGGGTTTGACAGCATTTATTTGACAACACGCACATTTAAACCTGCCGCCTTCCCCAAGTGGTACCCGGAAGTAAATTTGTTTACATGGTGACGTCACGGTGATTTGGTCTATTCAGATATATATTCCCCCCATTGACTGTAGGCTATATAATATCAGCCCCCCCCCCCAGTTCTTTTAAAGTAAAAATCGTTGCCTCATCATAGACCAAGAACAAGAAGAGAGAGAGGAAGAGGGTCGAGGAGAGAGAGAGAGAGAGAGAGAGAGAGAGAGAGAGAGAGAGAGAGAGAGAGAGAGAGAGAGAGAGAGAGAGAGAGAGAGAGAGAGAGAGAGAGAGAGAGAGAGAGAGAGAGAGAGAGAGATTCAGCAAGTTATTTGAATCATATTTATTTTAGGCTAATAATATAGGCGTCACGCGTCTGTCCAGTCTCTATCATCCAGTAGAGTAGGCTGTCCTCCTACCCTCCAACTTGTTTCTATCGAGGCTCATCTCTATCCAGGCAGCCGGAGACATCATTAATTGACAGCAGTGGATTGACTGCTGCTGTCAGCGCGTCCACTTGCCGTGAATGTGCAGGCAGAGACCCGGATGTGGCGGAGATGTTCGGCGCTTCTCGCAGCAGGGATTGCGTCCGCGGCGCAACAGTTTCTAATTCAGGTTAGCAGCTCGATCGACCTGCGCCCGTTGAACGTCGAGATCTGTTTTTGTTCGTGTTGTTTTTCCGACCATGAGTTGGATTTAAAACGGATTTTTCAATGTGGATACGAGGATGCAAGGAGCAGATGAACAGTCTGAAGGTAAACTATATTAATAATAAAATAGCCTACATAAATAAATAAATTAAACAATTACATCAGTTGGAGAGGGTTATTATTGGGTGCTTATTTTGGGGTTGCATATAGCGTCTGCCTCAATTCGTTTTCTTTCGTTCTTTCTTTCTCTCAGTCCACAGAATGAGTTTGAGCGCTTATGTTGAAGATGCCTGGCGACATGGCTGGCAGCTGTTCTGATCAAATCCGTTGGGAAATGAGTTGAGGCTAATTTCTCAGAAACGGCTTTCATCGCTGTAACCTAAAACCATTGTGGCCATTAGAGACAGCAGGATGCAGGATGCTGCGTCTGCGAGTCTGTGCGCTTAATTACAGATGAACTGAGCGACACTTGCCCAACTTTTCATGTAGGCTAGGCTACTAGATCACATTATTAAGCTTCTTGCTGCAGTTATAATGTCTATATATGTCTATAATGTATGTATAATGTAATGTTTAGTTAAACTGGTTAAATGAGTGATGAACTATTTCGAAAAGCCTAAATAAAGTCGGCAACAAAAGGTGAGGGTCGTGTCAACAGATGTTCTGCAGCTATCAGTTACTGGGATAATTGTTGCTGCAGATTTGCAGCCAAAGCTTCGCATCCCATAATTGTGAAACGGGCTGATGTGATCATCATCATTGTAAGTAGGCTACCGGAATGGTTACCGCCGGTCATTGCACTTAGGATGATGTTGTCATCTCGTCATCAGACTAAAGGGCGGATGAGCGGATGAGGAGAGATGTTGTCCACAAAATAAGTGCACCCTGCTTATGAAGATTAAAACTGGGGGGAATTGAAGGGAGGTGACAGGCCTAATACTTTGTTTCTAGCCACATTTCACCATGGTTTACTTTAGGCTACATCCACAACTTCAGTCTTAAGTCTATTTCAATTCACTTCAGGGTATCTGGCTGCAGGGTGTCTTGACTTTTGTGCACCAACAGGCATCTATTCTTCCTTGTACCACTTCTTCATCATGTGTTTCCATGAGCTACCAAAGGAATGGTTTTCTGGTTATAATAGCTCCTCATCTCCTCTGTGACTGTGAGAGACTGGTTGAGCAGGGGCTGCATCTCTCTCTCTCTCTCTCTCTCTCTCTCTCTCTCTCTCTCTCTCTCTCTCTCTCTCTCTCTCTCCCCCTCTTTCCCAAATTTAATCAAATTCAGATCAGATCTTTATTGTGAAGGATTCATGTTGCCAAGACATTTGCAAAGGATACAGGATAATAATATGGATAATAGACAGACAAGTCTACAGATTTTGCACATAAACAATAGCATGTAATATTAGCATAGCATATGAAAGCAATTCAATACATTCAATATAATTGAAGTCAATATACAACAATATAAGACATTGGGAGGGGATGGGCAGACAAAATTAACAAAATCATTCTTAATATTTACATCTTCTCCTATATTTGGTGGCATTTAGATATAAACTTTGCATCAAGACTCTCTCACTGAACAAGGATGAGAATTGGATGATGCACTGATATCTGTTTCTCATGGCGAGCCACCTGCATTCTCCTAGAGGATGGCTGGCATTTTTCGGGTCTTCTTGATCTGCGTTTGAGAAGTATTTTTGTTGGGAGATGGGAGATGTTGCTTGGCTTGTTGGGAGATGGGAGATGTTGCTTGGCTTGTTGGGAGATGGGAGATGTTGCTTGGCTTGTTGGGAGATGGGAGATGTTGCTTGGCTTGTTGGAAGATGGGAGATGTTGCTTGGCTTGTTGGGAGATGGGAGATGTTGCTTGGCTTGTTGGGAGATGGGAGATGTTGGGAGATGGGAGATGTTGCTTGGCTTGTTGGGAGATGGGAGATGTTGCTTGGCTTGTTGGGAGATGGGAGATGTTGCTTGGCTTGTTGGGAGATGGGAGATGTTGCTTGGCTTGTTGGGAGATGGGAGATGTTGCTTGGCTTGTTGGGAGATGGGAGATGTTGCTTGGCTTGTTGGGAGATGGGAGATGTTGCTTGGCTGGTTGGGAGATGGGAGATGTTGCTTGGCTTGTTGGGAGATGGGAGATGTTGCTTGGCTTGTTGGGAGATGGGAGATGTTGCCTGGCTGTGACAGTGGGCTCTGATGTGACGCTGCTGTAGAGCCACAGTGAGCAGAAGAGACTGTGTCAAGGGCACTTGCCTACTGTCCTTTTCACTGGCCGGCCGCATTGATTTTAATGACTCTCTGTCTCTCTCTCTCTCCGTCACTCTCATTCATGCGCCCTGTCCTGCTCGCTCTCTCCCTCCCTTCAAACCAGTCTTCTTTTGCCTCTTCTCACTTTCTTCTCAGTTTACTCCTGTTGCCTCTCTCCCATTTCATCTCTCTCATCCTCATCTCATCTCATCCTCTCCCATCTCGGTGTATAATTATCCTCAAATTCAAGTTCAAGTTTCAACTTTAGTTGTCCCAATATGCAATTGTTTTTGCAGCAAATACCAAAAAAAAGCACTAGGCAAGATTAAAACACTCCTCTCTTATGAGCCTATACCTGTCAGGATCAACATACATGCTTGCATGGTCTTCTTCGCCTTATATTTAGGAGGTTTAAAACGATGAAACATCTGTGTGGGAAACGGTTAAACATATCACTTTGAAAGTTAAAAGTTGCAAGGTGCTGATTGCCCATGCTAACTAGCTAGCTAATGTTGCAAAATCATTGTGGATATAGCTGTTGTTGCATGGATATTGTATTTCCGAACTAGCAGCTGGGAATTCCGGACTTACAAGTTTGATTGGAACACACCTTTTTACACACGAATCAAAAAGTTGTGCTCAGAACGTTGAAGTCACTTGATTGATAAATATTATAATAATATAAATATATAATAATATAAATATTCTGTTTCCCGCTCTGTCTTTCCAGGGGCGCAGTATGCCAGCAGCAAAAGAGCCGCGCCCTCTGGTGACGCCTCGGCGTTCCGGTCAGAAAGCCACACCCACCTGCACCAGATCCACCAACCAGAATCCTCGCAGGCCCCGTCCAGCACCGGCAAGCCCGTGGGCTCGGGCTTGGGCCTCCTCGAGGCCAACGCCGGCGCTCATGGTCCCGGCGGCGGTGGCGGTGGCGGTGGCGGTGGCGGCGGCGGTTCCGCCATCAGTCCGGTTCTCTCCTGGCACGCTGCCATTAACGCCGCTCGCCAAGCCCAGGGCGACGCCCCCAAGAACGGAATGACTCCTCGTCGGGCGTCGGCGTCGGCCGGCCCTGCGGCGCCCCCGGTGGGCTCGCTGTCGCACAGGAAGAGGCAGCAGTACGCCAAGAGCAAGAAGCAGGGAGGATCGACCAATAGCAGGCCGCCCAGAGCTTTGTTCTGCCTCACGCTCAACAACCCCATCCGCAGGGCCGCCATCAGCCTGGTGGAGTGGAAGTATCCTGCAGCCTGTTGCATGCTGGGATGTGTGAATGGATTATGATAGATGCATGAATGGATTATCATGGATGCATGGCTGAATGGATGGATCGGAGGGTAGATTAGTGAATGGATGGACTGAAGGAAACGCTTGATAAGTCACTGATTTACTCTAATCTGTGCTGTTGGAATGGAAGCAGCCTTTTCATCTGTGAGAGTAGGGCTGCAAATAACGATTACTTTCATAATCGATTAATCTGTCGATTATTTTCTCGATTTATCGAAGAAAAATGTGGACAAGTGTTTGGTAGGATGTCAAATAGGTCCATTTTATTTTTGTGACTCATATTTGAGCTAGACTAGTTTGTGGGAGGGGTAAGCGTATCATTCATTGACGTGATCTAAAAAGGTTTTGCCAGATCTGGACAAATCTGCTTTCACCCCCTCTCAGTGCAAACTTATTTTTTTTCTTTCCAAATGCAGATGCTGCATAACATCTTTCATGTTTTGCTTCCAGTTTAATCATGAATAATAATCATAATAATGATATCATATATATATATATCTGATGAATATCTGAATATAATATAATCATATTAATAATATATATATTGAGTCGGACATATATTAATATATATATATTATATATATATTATAAATATATATATAATAATATATAATAATATAATATCTCATGAATCATAATCATGAATCATGAATCACTCACTATCAATCAAACCAGCCATGCGTGCTAGAAGGCTTATGAACATGACCATGTTATATTGAGAGCTGGTTAGCACCAGATCAGTTATTTTACTTTTATGTTGCTTTTATGTTTTTTTTTTTTTCTTTGCTATGCAACTTTTATGTTGCTTTTATGATAACTGGGTTCCTTAACAGTCTGTTCCTCTCCAGACCCTTTGATATCTTTATCCTGCTGTCTATATTTGCCAACTGTGTGGCCTTAGCCATCTACATCCCTTTCCCCGCGGACGACTCCAACTCCACCAACCAGGAGCTGGTGAGTACCAATGTACAGTACGTCCGGTATACAGGAAATACACCGGACGTACTGTACCATATCGCCTTGCATACCTCATTTACTTTATAAATACACAAGAAACAACAACCGTACACCATCGTCATAACGATACAGCTATTTCAAATGCACGTGACACAGATCAGCACCTTAACTAGAATAAAGGTTTGGTGCAAAAAGCACATACGTGACATTTTAAAATAAAAAAATGACTCGCGTGTCCAACATTTAAATATATCTTTTTATAGAATAGCAGTTTTCTGAATCTTAATCTCTGTAAAAGTATGAAGTAAAAAAACGCAGCCATCGTCATTTTGTTTTTGCTCTGCTACAAAATTAGGAAAATGTCACCCCCCTTTCCTTTAAACCCTCCATATGCTGGTTGGACAAGTTCTATAGCCATATATTGCCTATTGGGTGATTCATTGTTTGTGTGTATGGTTCTGTTGTGCTGTATGTGGTTCTACAGGCCTGTATGGTTCTGTTGTGCTGTATGTGGTTCTACAGGCCTGTATGGTTCTGTTGTGCTGTATGTGGTTCTACAGGCCTGTATGGTTCTGTTGTGCTGTATGTGGTTCTACAGGCCTGTATGGTTCTGTTGTGCTGTATGCGGTTCTACAGGCCTGTATGGTTCTGTTGTGCTGTATGTGGTTCTACAGGCCTGTATGGTTCTGTTGTGCTGTATGCACTTCTACAGGCCTGTATGGTTCTGTTGTGCTGTATGTGGTTCTACAGGCCTGTATGTTACCTGGTTGTGCAGATAAGGTTGGAAGAGCTTCAGACTATGCTGCTAGCTGTTCGTGCCACTGTTTGTCATCAGCTGGATGAGATGGTTATTATGACCAACAAAGGCCAGACAGTAGACACAACACCTTTATAGACAGTATACACAACACCTTTATAGACAGTAGACACAACACCTTTATAGACAGTAGACACAACACCTTTATAGACAGTATACACAACACCTTTATAGACAGTAGACACAACACCTTTATAGACAGTAGACACAACACCTTTATAGACAGTAGACACAACACCTTTATAGACAGTATACACAACACCTTTATAGACAGTAGACACAACACCTTTATAGACAGTAGACACAACACCTTTATAGACAGTAGACACAACACCTTTATAGACAGTAGACACAACACCTTTATAGACAGTAGACACAACACCTTTATAGACAGTAGACACAACACCTTTATAGACAGTAGACACAACACCTTTATAGACAGTAGACACAACACCTTTATATACAGTAGACACAACACCTTTATATACAGTATACACAACACCTTTATAGACAGTAGACACAACACCTTTATAGACAGTAGACACAACACCTTTATAGACAGTAGACACAACACCTTTATATACAGTATACACAACACCTTTATATACAGTATACACAACACCTTTATATACAGTATACACAACACCTTTATATACAGTAGACACAACACCTTTATATACAGTATACACAACACCTTTATAGACAGTAGACACAACACCTTTATATACAGTATACACAACACCTTTATATACAGTATACACAACACCTTTATATACAGTAGACACAACACCTTTATATACAGTATACACAACACCTTTATAGACAGTAGACACAACACCTTTATAGACAGTAGACACAACACCTTTATAGACAGTAGACACAACACCTTTATATACAGTATACACAACACCTTTATATACAGTATACACAACACCTTTATAGACAGTAGACACAACACCTTTATAGACAGTAGACACAACACCTTTATATACAGTATACACAACACCTTTATATACAGTATACACAACACCTTTATAGACAGTAGACACAACACCTTTATATACAGTATACACAACACCTTTATATACAGTATACACAACACCTTTATAGACAGTAGACACAACACCTTTATAGACAGTAGACACAACACCTTTATATACAGTATACACAACACCTTTATAGACAGTAGACACAACACCTTTATAGACAGTAGACACAACACCTTTATAGACAGTAGACACAACACCTTTATAGACAGTAGACACAACACCTTTATAGACAGTAGACACAACACCTTTATAGACAGTAGACACAACACCTTTATAGACAGTAGACCCAACACCTTTATAGACAGTAGACACAACACCTTTATAGACAGTAGACACAACACCTTTATAGACAGTAGACACAACACCTTTATAGACAGTAGACACAACACCTTTATAGACAGTAGACCCAACACCTTTATAGACAGTAGACCCAACACCTTTATAGACAGTATACACAACACCTTTATAGACAGTAGACACAACACCTTTATAGACAGTAGACACAACACCTTTATAGACAGTAGACACAACACCTTTATAGACAGTAGACCCAACACATTTATAGACAGTAGACCCAACACCTTTATAGACAGTAGACACAACACCTTTATAGACAGTAGACACAACACAACACCTTTATAGACAGTAGACACAACACCTTTATAGACAGTAGACACAACACCTTTATAGACAGTAGACACAACACCTTTATAGACAGTAGACCCAACACCTTTATAGACAGTAGACACAACACCTTTATAGACAGTAGACACAACACCTTTATAGACAGTAGACACAACACCTTTATAGACAGTAGACACAACACCTTTATAGACAGTAGACCCAACACCTTTATAGACAGTAGACCCAACACCTTTATAGACAGTAGACACAACACCTTTATAGACAGTAGACACAACACCTTTATAGACAGTAGACACAACACCTTTATAGACAGTAGACCCAACACCTTTATAGACAGTAGACACAACACAACACCTTTATAGACAGTAGACACAACACCTTTATAGACAGTAGACCCAACACCTTTATAGACAGTAGACACAACACAACACCTTTATAGACAGTAGACACAACACCTTTATAGACAGTAGACACAACACCTTTATAGACAGTAGACACAACACCTTTATAGACAGTAGACACAACACCTTTATAGACAGTAGACCCAACACCTTTATAGACAGTAGACCCAACACCTTTATAGACAGTAGACACAACACAACACCTTTATAGACAGTAGACACAACACAACACCTTTATAGACAGTAGACCCAACACCTTTATAGACAGTAGACACAACACAACACCTTTATAGACAGTAGACACAACACCTTTATAGACAGTAGACCCAACACCTTTATAGACAGTAGACACAACACAACACCTTTATAGACAGTAGACACAACACCTTTATAGACAGTAGACCCAACACCTTTATAGACAGTAGACACAACACAACACCTTTATAGACAGTAGACACAACACCTTTATAGACAGTAGACACAACACCTTTATAGACAGTAGACACAACACCTTTATAGACAGTAGACACAACACCTTTATAGACAGTAGACACAACACCTTTATAGACAGTAGACCCAACACCTTTATAGACAGTAGACACAACACAACACCTTTATAGACAGTAGACACAACACCTTTATAGACAGTAGACACAACACCTTTATAGACAGTAGACACAACACCTTTATAGACAGTAGACACAACACCTTTATAGACAGTAGACACAACACCTTTATAGACAGTAGACACAACACCTTTATAGAACAACCTCTATAAAACAATACATTTTAATGTAATTCCACAACGTTTATTTTTGGCCCTCGGCCCTCCACCCAGATTGAGTTTTGGCCCTTCATGGGAAAGAATTTGGGCACCCCTGGTCTAGAAGGTGTGTTGCGTCAGAGGCTATCCCCAACAGTATTTGGGGAGGTGTCGAGTTTCATTGTTTTGTTGACACGCACAAACATGAGATGCGTCACAACAGCTCTCTGTGTCGAGAGAGAGAGAGAGAGAGAGAGAGAGAGAGAGAGAGAGAGAGAGAGAGAGAGAGAGAGAGAAAGAAACCAGACACCCTTTGCATTCCAGTTCACTAATTTCCACAATTACAGTGTAATGAGACAGTAGTGAAATATCATTAGAATAACAATAGTGATGTTGAGAGACCACTGGGGCAACTGGGACTCAAATAGGCAATAATACAGCAGACTACAAACGACTACTGCAAGTAGACGACTGGACACTGTTTTTCTTGCTATTTTGTAAGGCTTCATCCAAATCCAAGAATGTGACTAGTCCCGTGGAACGATGATGATGATGATGATGAAGATGATGATGACGAGTCCAGTGGACTGATGGGCCATATTGAAACAGAAGAGCAAGCTGTTCATTCGTCATGTCATGTAAAGTGATACCAGATGGGAAAATGTTGTGTTAAGTGTTGATCTTGCCCATATGTGTGTCTTGTGCGTGCGGTGTCCTCCTTACCTCAGTTCCCAGCAGACCTGCGTCAGATAGATGCTTGTTCACTTGTGGTGGAGTGGTTTTTTCCTCCTTTCGTCGGGTTTGTTTTGGCCGCTGAGAACAAGGACATGAACTCAACATGTCGTCACCACATAACTGCCATTAGATGCATGAACATGTGAGTCTCAGTCCTATTTATGAACACACTTGGCTGGTTGTTTGGTTGTTTAGGAGCGAGGAGATCGTTTGAACCAACGACAGGAAAGGTTATGGTTTTAGGACGAGGATGTTGACACCTGATATCCTGCAGTTCCTCGTCATTTTTAGGAATTATTGTTAGGAAGACACCTGCTTATTCATTAGGGGTGGGGGAAAAAATCGATTCACTTAAGTATCGCGATTTTTAATGTCACGACTTTTTGAATCGATCTTTTATTCCAGAATCGATAATCGAAAAAAAAAAAAAAAAAATTGGGTGCCCGCAGTCAGGCCACTCACTGAACAGCAGGCCAGGCGCCGCCTACTGGTTTACTAGTGGGTTTATTACTTTATTAGTTAGTCTGAAGTAATAATTACACTTCAGGGTTAAAGTGGGTGCATCTCATTGTAAAATTGGACTTGGCCCAAATTGGGCTTCAAACGGACAAATTTCACGCGCGTCGGCCCATATCAGCCTGGCCTGCTTGGTATCTAATGCCCGGCCTGAATTATGATCCCAGTCCGCCCCTGTTTTTAACTATATCGCCCAGCCCTACTCATGATATATAATATACAGTCTCTAGTGTATGATTCAACTTTTCCCATGTTCTAATCTAGTGTAAAAAAGCAAACAAACTGAAAAAGAAAAGAAAAAAAGAAACAAAAATCGCAATAAATCGTAATATCGAATCGCAATAATCGTAGAATCGCAATACTTAAGAATCGCAATATATATCGAATCGGCACCCAAGTATCGTGATAGTATCGAATCGGGAGATAAGTGAATCGCCACAGCCCTATTATTCATGCAATTATCCAGTCAGCCAATCATGTGACAGCAGTGTAATGCATACGATCATGCAGATACATGGGGAAAATGTGCTCAGTGACTTAGGTTGTTGGTGCCAGACTTGAGTGCTTCTGAACCTGCTGCTGATGTCCTGGGATTTTCACACACAACAGAGTCTCTGTTGACACAGAAA
>NC_139637.1:9163489-9180989 GCF_964638095.1 Poromitra crassiceps
TATGGTGGCTCCAGAGTGGACTGACTAACCACTATCATCTGGAGTTAGTATGATGGCTCCAGAGTGGACTGACTAACCACTATCATCTAGAGTTAGTATGGTGGCTCCAGAGTGGACTGACTAACCACTATCATCTGGAGTTAGTATGGTGGCTCCAGAGTGGACTGACTAACCACTATCATCTGGAGTTAGTATGGTGGCTCCAGAGTGGACTGACTAACCACTATCATCTAGAGTTAGTATGGTAGCTCCAGAGTGGACTGACTAACCACTATCATCTAGAGTTAGTATGGTGGCTCCAGAGTGGACTGACTAACCACTATCATCTGGAGTTAGTATGGTGGCTCCAGAGTGGACTGACTAACCACTATCATCTAGAGTTAGTATGGTGGCTCCAGAGTGGACTGACTAACCACTATCATCTGGAGTTAGTATGGTGGCTCCAGAGTGGACTGACTAACCACTATCATCTGGAGTTAGTATGGTGGCTCCAGAGTGGACTGACTAACCACTATCATCTGGAGTTAGTATGGTGGCTCCAGAGTGGACTGACTAACCACTATCATCTAGAGTTAGTATGGTGGCTCCAGAGTGGACTGACCAACCACAATCATCTGGAGTTAGTATGGTGGCTCCAGAGTGGACTGACTAACCACCATCATCTGGAGTTAGTATGGTGGCTCCAGAGTGGACTGACTAACCACTATCATCTGGAGTTAGTATGGTGGCTCCAGAGTGGACTGACTAACCACTATCATCTGGAGTTAGTATGGTGGCTCCAGAGTGGACTGACTAACCACTATCATCTAGAGTTAGTATGGTGGCTCCAGAGTGGACTGACTAACCACTATCATCTGGAGTTAGTATGGTGGCTCCAGAGTGGACTGACTAACCACTATCATCTAGAGTTAGTATGGTGGCTCCAGAGTGGACTGACTAACCACCATCTTCTGGACCCATGTCAAGTGTGACATGTTCTTCTTCATGTTGATGCACGTATCAGAGACACCGTATGACAGAGAGATGGGACGGACAGGGCAGGGAGAGGGGATGACATCATGACAGCAAATTAACCACTCAGGCTGGACTTGACGCCATGTTGCTGCGATTAGGACGTCACCTCAATGGCATGTGCACTACCGGGTGAGCCACCGGGGGCGCCCCCACTTGTTGGACCTCTTACTACGCAGCATTACTTGCCCTCACTCAATAAGAAGAAGAATCCTAATCTCAATCTCAGCAGCAGTCTAATCCACTATAAGGACCTTTGGTCTCGGAGAGCTTGAGCGGGAATTTGTGTGTGTGTGTGTGTGTGTGTGTGTGTGTGTGTGTGTGTGTGTGTGTGTGTGTGTGTGTGTGTGTGTGTGTGTGTGTGTGTGTGTGAGAGAGAGAGAGAGAGAGAGAGAGCGAGAGAGCAGGTCGAGGGATTAAACTGGGCTGTGGATTAGTAGTTAGTAAATGAGTGGAGGTTGTAGGGGGGAGAGAGATAGACGGGTGGGTGGAGGGAGGGTGGAGGGTGGGTCCTGGGTGGGTGGGTGGAGGGTGGGTGCATGGTGGGTGGGTGGAGGGTGGGTCCTGGGTGGGTGGGTGGGAGCTTACAAGTGGGAGGGGTTTCTATAGAAAGGGGATTTTCATCGTCATGTGACTGACTCACACTCTCTCACTCTCTGTCAATCTCATTCTATGTTCTCTTAATCCTGTCTTTTCTATCTACCGTGTATCTGTATCTAATCTATCTAATCTATCTTGGATTTTTAATCTGAAAGAAACATTTTGACACTAGTATGTTACACCCGCTTCCCAGCGAGTGTACTACATTTCTGTAGCCAGTGTTAAGTGCATGAAATTCAATTTCCATTTGAATTGAGTAAGTTGAATTGAATAAATTGGCCCCAAACCCGGTGTGATCTAGTGTGTGTTGTGTCAAACCTGGTGTGATCTAGTGTGTGTTGTGTCAAACCTGGTGTGATCTAGTGTGTGTTGTGTCAAACCCAGTGTGATCTAGTGTGTGTTGTGTCAAACCCAGTGTGATCTAGTGTGTGTTGTGTCAAACCTGGTGTGATCTAGTGTGTGTTGTGTCAAACCTGGTGTGATCTAGTGTGTGTTGTGTCAAACCTGGTGTGATCTAGTGTGTGTTGTGTCAAACCCAGTGTGATCTAGTGTGTGTTGTGTCAAACCTGGTGTGATCTAGTGTGTGTTGTGTCAAACCTGGTGTGATCTAGTGTGTGTTGTGTCAAACCTGGTGTGATCTAGTGTGTGTTGTGTCAAACCCAGTGTGATCTAGTGTGTGTTGTGTCAAACCCAGTGTGATCTAGTGTGTGTTGTGTCAAACCTGGTGTGATCTAGTGTGTGTTGTGTCAAACCCAGTGTGATCTAGTGTGTGTTGTGTCAAACCCGGTGTGATCTAGTGTGTGTTGTGTCAAACCTGGTGTGATCTAGTGTGTGTTGTGTCAAACCCAGTGTGATCTAGTGTGTGTTGTGTCAAACCCAGTGTGATCTAGTGTGTGTTGTGTCAAACCTGGTGTGATCTAGTGTGTGTTGTGTCAAACCTGGTGTGATCTAGTGTGTGTTGTGTCAAACCTGGTGTGATCTAGTGTGTGTTGTGTCAAACCCAGTGTGATCTAGTGTGTGTTGTGTCAAACCCAGTGTGATCTAGTGTGTGTTGTGTCAAACCTGGTGTGATCTAGTGTGTGTTGTGTCAAACCCAGTGTGATCTAGTGTGTGTTGTGTCAAACCCAGTGTGATCTAGTGTGTGTTGTGTCAAACCTGGTGTGATCTAGTGTGTGTTGTGTCAAACCTGGTGTGATCTAGTGTGTGTTGTGTCAAACCCGGTGTGATCTAGTGTGTGTTGTGTCAAACCCAGTGTGATCTAGTGTGTGTTGTGTCAAACCTGGTGTGATCTAGTGTGTGTTGTGTCAAACCCGGTGTGATCTAGTGTGTGTTGTGTCAAACCTGGTGTGATCTAGTGTGTGTTGTGTCAAACCCGGTGTGATCTAGTGTGTCTTGTGTCAAACCTGGTGTGATCTAGTGTGTGTTGTGTCAAACCCAGTGTGATCTAGTGTGTGTTGTGTCAAACCTGGTGTGATCTAGTGTGTGTTGTGTCAAACCCAGTGTGATCTAGTGTGTGTTGTGTCAAACCTGGTGTGATCTAGTGTGTGTTGTGTCAAACCCGGTGTGATCTAGTGTGTGTTGTGTCAAACCTGGTGTGATCTAGTGTGTGTTGTGTCAAACCTGGTGTGATCTAGTGTGTGTTGTGTCAAACCCAGTGTGATCTAGTGTGTGTTGTGTCAAACCTGGTGTGATCTAGTGTGTGTTGTGTCAAACCCGGTGTGATCTAGTGTGTGTTGTGTCAAACCCAGTGTGATCTAGTGTGTGTTGTGTCAAACCCAGTGTGATCTAGTGTGTGTTGTGTCAAACCCAGTGTGATCTAGTGTGTGTTGTGTCAAACCCGGTGTGATCTAGTGTGTGTTCTGTCAAACCCAGTGTGATCTAGTGTGTGTTGTGTCAAACCCGGTGTGATCTAGTGTGTGTTGTGTCAAACCCGGTGTGATCTAGTGTGTGTTGTGTCAAACCTGGTGTGATCTAGTGTGTGTTGTGTCAAACCTGGTGTGATCTAGTGTGTGTTGTGTCAAACCTGGTGTGATCTAGTGTGTGTTGTGTCAAACCCCGGTGTGATCTAGTGTGTGTTGTGTCAAACCTGGTGTGATCTAGTGTGTGTTGTGTCAAACCCAGTGTGATCTAGTGTGTGTTGTGTCAAACCTGGTGTGATCTAGTGTGTGTTGTGTCAAACCTGGTGTGATCTAGTGTGTGTTGTGTCAAACCCCGGTGTGATCTAGTGTGTGTTGTGTCAAACCTGGTGTGATCTAGTGTGTGTTGTGTCAAACCTGGTGTGATCTAGTGTGTGTTGTGTCAAACCTGGTGTGATCTAGTGTGTGTTGTGTCAAACCTGGTGTGATCTAGTGTGTGTTGTGTCACACCTGGTGTGATCTAGTGTGTGTTGTGTCAAACCTGGTGTGATCTAGTGTGTGTTGTGTCAAACCCAGTGTGATCTAGTGTGTGTTGTGTCAAACCCAGTGTGATCTAGTGTGTGTTGTGTCAAACCCAGTGTGATCTAGTGTGTGTTGTGTCAAACCTGGTGTGAACTAGTGTGTGTTGTGTCAAACCTGGTGTGATCTAGTGTGTGTTGTGTCAAACCCGGTGTGATCTAGTGTGTGTTGCCCGGAAGTGGGCGGAGATTCAACCCATTTTTTGTTGTTGTTGTTCCTCCCCAAATGTACAGAATAGCTTCAGCTGTCAGCTTCATCTTGCTTCTTCGGTCGCTATTCTCTCTCCTGAAGATTTGTTTACCGACGGGGAGAAAGCCCCACGTGATAGCCACCCGTCAATCTCTCTCTCTCTCTCTCTCTCTCTCTCTGCTCAACGCTGTAACACCATTTTATTTTGAAATTCAGTTGACTTTGCCATTTCCCATGGATATTGTCGCGTTTTTCTTTCATGGCTTGACAGAAAAAGTCTGCCTTCACGTGCCTAGTCGGCTTGAAAATAGAACTCACGTAAAAATCGGCGCAGCTCAGGCGAGGCGTGGGTACACGGAAGGTTCACGTTGAGGCGCCCTGTGTACACAGCCTCATTGACTAAAAAGGATGCCTATTTAAAAGCGTGGGTAAAGGCAAGGCTTGGGTGCTGTGTGTGAACGTAGGGTAACACACAAGAGCGCACAGGGTGAATTTTATGAATGGAAATTGAAAACGATACGTATCATAGCACATTTCCCAGTGCGCATACGCAAATCTGAGTTATTTCGCAGTGTGTATACGGCGTATACCTGCGTATCACGTAGACAACACCACTGGATCTAGTGTGTGTTGTGTCAAACCTGGTGTGATCTAGTGTGTGTTGTGTCAAACCCAGTGTGATCTAGTGTGTGTTGTGTCTTCATGCGAGGACTAAACCCAGGCGGTGTGAAAGCCAGCTGGCAGGCTCCAGCAGTGTCAGCTCATGGTTTGAATCATACAATTATGTGTCTTGTTGCCATGGTTTCAACTCTGATCTCCAACCCTGCATGAGACAACAGCTGATTGACCCTGTGATCTCTGACTCATGGTGTTCATGTAAGGACTCACCCACATGCACTTAATGGACTCCATTATACTGTAGATCAGAGGTTCTCAAATGTTTTTCAGCCAAGGACCCCTTACAAGATAGAAAATATACCGGTGACCCCCTCATTCTGATTTGTGATTTTGGGCTAAGCTTAATTGTTTCCACAGTAACGTGCTTGACTTTTAATTTGATAGGTTTGTTATTAGAATGTAATCCATGAACCATTTTAGATTTAAAGCATAAACTATTTTCGTTGAACTATGAAGATTTTGCAAAAAGATATATATATATATTTGACCAAGGGAGGGAGTTCGTTCCACCATGTCGGTGCCAGGGACGAAAAAAGTCTCGAATGGGACGCGCGACTATTGACTACATGTAGTGGTGGAGGGGCGAGGCATCCAGCACTAGTGGAGGGGTGAATCTAGGGAGCGGTGTGAGGGCTGGAATCTGATGGATGGATCAGATGAATATGCCATATCTTTTGGCCAAAAAGATATATATATAAAAAATAAAAAAATAAATATATATATTTTTTTATTACATTACATTTACATTACGTCATTTAGCAGACACTTTTGTTTTGTCCAAAGCGACTTACAATATCACAATTTGTCAACAGTACAGAAAACCACTATGCAACACAATCAATGACAGCCAAGATATTTTGATAGACTAGCACCATGTAGGAAGTAGTTTGAGAAGGAATAAGTATCATGTAGCATTAAAAAAAAAAAAAAAAAAATTACTTGCAAACTTTTCGCGGACCCCCTGGCAAAGTGGAGGGTCCGCGGACCCCCATTTGAGAACCACTGCTGTAGAGAACACAATGCATGCACAATCACTCATGTTAATTGAGCCGGCACCCTGATAGGCTCAGTGCTATCATAAGTCGTGTTTCCATTACCCTCAGAAATGCGCAAAATCTAAATATCGCAATAGAAATTGGGTAATGGAAACACGTGAATTTCGAAAAACCTCCCAAATATCGCAAAAAGGTTTTGCGCTCTCATGAGGTGGTTTTTCAGACGTGTCGATATAGCAGTTTATCGCAAAAGTGTAATGGAAACACTTTTTCCGCATTTGCACGTCATGTGACCCATTCTCCTTTGGAAAAGCAGCGGAAAATAAGTTCGGTAGCGAGATGAGGGGATGAAAAGCACACACCGGTGCGGTGGTGCTGTCTGAAGTGAATACAGTGACTGTGAGTAATACATTACACACGTTTCAGGTGCAATGTTATAATTATAATACACGACATTCCGATTATTGAACCATATCAGCCTTTTCCCCCCTCCTCCATCTCTAAATCGGACCAGTTGTATTAGGCTACCTTTTTTCCTCTGTCTGTCGCGCTCACTGCATTCACCGCAGCCAGCAACGTTGCCACTAATTTTATTTTGAATTGATAATCAGGCTCGTTTATATGCGTTGTAACTTCATGTTGTGATTTGCATTGACCATTGGTTGGATTTGAGCATGCAGGGGACGGGATCATATGGCCATATGGGGCAGATCCCCGTGCGTAATCACTGTGGCAGCTGCTGGTAATGGGGAAGTGCGTTCAGGTGTGTGTGCGCTGTCAGACCAAACTCAACTTCAATGGAAACGCCTACAAGTCGCAATTGTACAAGTCGAAGTTGTAGAAATATCGCAATTATTTTGCGAAAAACTGTAATGGAAACACAGCTATACTCAGGCACCCTGATAGGCTCAATGTTATCATACTCAGGCACCCTGATAGGCTCAATGCTATCATACTCAGGCACCCTGATAGGCTCAATGCTATCATACTCAGGCACTCTGATAGGCTCAATGCTATCATACCCAGGCACTCTGATAGGCTCAATGCTATCATACTCAGGCACTCTGATAGGCTCAATGCTATCATACTCAGGCATCCTGATAGGCTCAATGCTATCATACTCAGGCACTCTGATAAGCTCAATGATATCATACTCAGGCACCCTGATAGGCTCAATGCTATCATATTCAGGCACCCTGATAGGCTCAATGATATCATACTCAGGCACCCTGATAGGCTCAATGCTATCATACTCAGGCACTCTGATAGGCTCAATGATATCATATTCAGGCACCCTGATAGGCTCAATGCTATCATACTCAGGCACTCTGATAGGCTCAATGATATCATATTCAGGCACCCTGATAGGCTCAATGCTATCATACTCAGGCACCCTGATAGGCTCAATGCTATCATACTCAGGCACCCTGATAGGCTCAATGCTATCATACTCAGGCACTCTGATAGGCTCAATGCTATCATACTCAGGCACTCTGATAGGCTCAATGATATCATATTCAGGCACCCTGATAGGCTCAATGCTATCATACTCAGGCACTCTGATAGGCTCAATGCTATCATATTCAGGCACTCTGATAGGCTCAATGATATCATACGATTTAGTTCATACGAGTTGAATTTACTTGTTGGTAATACAAAAAATGTTGTTGATTGAACTTTAAATATCTAGTTAATCTAACTGTTTTATCAGTTTCATCTTTGTTGGTTTGACTCATAATGTAATAGAGAGCCGCAGGAACGAGTCCGGAAATTATCGATGCTAACACTCCTGGTTCTTCACTGTTTTCGCCTATGGGATTTTTGAATGGGTTTTTGGCGCGATGCTTCTAATAAGGTCTCTGGGCAACGCTGGCTTAATCAAACGCCAACCAGTGTTCAGCAGGATAATCTTCACACATGAGGACCACTTTTATGAGTTTTTTAAGCTTTTACGTGCCGTTAAAAGGGCGGCTAGCTAGCAAACGGCTAAATGAGACTACACTGTTGAGTCGATGGGGATATTATACGTCAATAACGTCATCACTTCAGAGGACGAACACGGAAATTATCTTTCCCTCACCTGGTTCAGCCCGGGGTAATCAGTGCACACATCAACAACAGTCCAGGTTGAGTGCTGACGTGACGGGGAAGCCTATGCGACACTGTGTGTAGTTCTGGATTAGCTTAGCACGAGCTTTTTACTTCTAGGGCTCGCATTTGCACAGGTGGGCTATCTCGTCGAAAGGGCCTTTCTGTGTGGAGTTTGCATGTTCTCCCCGTACCCCCCAGGGGGTTCCTCCGTACATAATCCCCCACTAAAAACATGCAGAAGATCGTCATCCGACCAGTGACGACAACATCTGAAGTTGGTCCAATGAAGGTCCCCGGGCGCTGGAAAGACATAGCGACCACTGCTCCTGGCCTGCCCCCCGGAGGAAAGGACAAGCCTGGATGGGTCAAATGCAGAGGACATATTTCACCGGCCACCGTCAGCATGAGTGTGTTGTGGCCGCATGCATGTGTTGTAGTGTGTTCGTGTGACAATAAAGACGGGCTGCCGTCTGAAATCGTGTTTTTTCTTTCTTTTCTTTTTTTTACGCTTCAAAACTCATGAAAGTGGTCCTCATGTGTGAAGATTATCCCGCTGAACACTGGTTCGCGTTTGATTAAGCTTGCGCTGCCCACAGACCTTATTTGAAGCATCGCGGCAAAAAACCCATTCAAAAATCCCATAGACAGAAACAGTGGAGAACCAGGAAGTCCGGGACTTCCGTGTTCTGACTACAAAAATACATCATCCCTGCGGCTCTATGTCAACTCAACTAGGCATTTAGTTCATCCAACTTGAATTTCCTTTTGAATGTTCTGTTCTCTTAAAGCTTCATTTACCTTGTTGTTTTACACCCTGTTAAACCTCTCACTCCCTGTCCACGCGCCAGGTGTGTGCGTGCGTGTGTGTGTGTGTGTGTGTGCGTGTGTGTGTGTGTGTGTGTGTGTGTGTGTGTGCGTGTGTGTGTGTGGCTGAATCGTCATGCGTATAGTGAGTGCTTTTACACGGCCGCCAGACGGTAGGCAGACAGGGAACAGGAAGCAGTTAAAGAAGCTTCCTGCGTGCGCCTTGTCTAATTTGTTAACATAAGAGGCTGCAATCAAGCGGCAACCTGGGGCTTGGACAGATGAAGCCAATGCGGAAGTGCCAAGTTCCTTGAATGGCCACTTGAGGCTGGCTCCAAAAGGGAGTTAATACCCATTATTTAATATTATTCAGCCCATTGTTAATACAGCAGAAAGAAACATGTTTACAGCCTTAAGCTAAGCCTAAAGCTTACGATAAATTAATTAATTATTTAATACTTTATCATTTTAAATTGCTGCGCTGTGGGACTCTACCAAATCTGTATTTGATAGCCTTGCAAACTATGTGCTGGTCCTTTTGCTTCTCTGTTGGTTAACAAATACTAAACACAACATCATCTGCATAATATATAATATATTTCGCACCATATTTATATATATATAAATATACCTTTAAGTATATTCATATGATTATGTTCTGTCCTGTTCTTTGTGTAGCTGGCTGCTGCCTGGGTGATGTGTGTGTGTGTGTGTGTGTGTGTGTGTGTGTGTGTGTGTGTGTGTGTGTGTGTGTGTGTGTGTGTGTGTGTGTGTGTGTGTGTGTGTGTGTGTGTGTGTGTGTGTGTGTGTGTGTGTGTGTGTGTGTGTGTGTGTGTGTGTGTGTCTGTGTCTGTGTCTGTGTCTGTAAGTTTCAAGCTATATGTTTTCAACCCACAGGATGTTTATATTCATTGTGTTGCTCCTCCAACTCATTTTACACAGCGCAGCCTGCTGCCGTGACAACTGTGACCATGGAGACGTGTGGAGTATCTCTTAACGAGAGAGAGAGACAGAGAGGAGAGAGAGAGAGAGACAGAGAGAGAGAGGAGAGAGAGAGAGAGGAGAGAGAGAGAGAGGAGGAGAGAGAGAGAGAGAGAGGTAGAGGAGAGAGAGGAGGAGAGACAGAGAGAGAGGAGAGAGAGAGAGAGAGAGAGAGAGGAGGAGAGAGAGAGAGAGAGGTAGAGGAGAGAGAGAGGAGAGAGAGAGAGAGAGAGAGAGAGAGAGGTAGAGGAGAGAGAGAGAGAGGAGAGAGAGAGAGAGGAGGAGAGAGAGCGAGAGAGAGGTAGAGGAGAGAGAGGAGAGAGAGAGGAGGAGAGACAGAGAGAGAGAGAGAGAGAGAGGGGAGAGGAGAGAGAGAGGAGGAGAGAGAGAGGAGAGAGACAGAGAGAGAGAGAGAGAGAGAGAGAGAGAGAGAAGGGAAAGAGAGAAAATGGAAATTGAGAGAGGAGAGGAGAGGAGAACAGGAAGGAGGCAGGAGAGAAAGAGGAGAGGAGAAAGCAATGAATGTACCTGGTGTATAGTTATTATTTATTATTTATTATTATTATTATTATTGTTTCTGATTTCCACCAATTTTCCACCAATTGTACTTGGCCAATTTCCCCCTGCTGTCGCTGCTCCACCCTATCTGGGGAGAGCCGTAGACTAGCACCATGCTTCCTCCGACACATGCGCAGTTGCCAGCCGCTTCTCTTCACCTTACAGCCGGGAGCTTCACTGGCAGGACGTAGCACGTGGGAGGATCACACTATCCCCACCGGTTCCCTTCCGCCCCGACCAGGCGCCCCGACTGACCGACCAGAGGAGGCGCTAGTGCAGCGAAACAGGACACATACCCCCAATCCGGCTTCCCACCCACTGCGAACCTGCGACCCTCATGTTGGTAGGCAGGGAATCTAGCACTACTACACTCCTGGGACACCCCTGCTGTATAGTTCTTAACATCATTGAACATCATTGAATTGAAGTAATGGGGTTTTGAGCAGTTTTGAAGCAGCAGTGGTAAGGCTACGTTCACACAGGGCACCCAAGCCTTGCCTACGCCTTGCCTTTACCCACGCTTTTAAATAGGCATCCTTTTCAGTCAATGAGGCTGTGTACACAGGGCGCCTGAGCGGGAACCTTGCGTGAGTTCTATTTTCAAGCCGACTAGGCGCGTGAAGGCAGACTTCTTCTGTCAAGCCATGAAGGAAAAACGCGACAATATCCGTGGGAAATGGCAAAGTCAACTGAATTTCAAAATAAAATGGAGTTACTACAACAGTTTTGAGCAGAGAGAGAGTGATTGACGGGTGGCTATCACGTGGGGCTTTCTCCCCATCGGCAAACAAATCTTCAGGAGAGAGAATAGCGACCGAAGAAGCAAGATGGACAATGAAAAGTTAATCCACTTAGTACAACAGCATCCAGTTCTCTGACAGCAGTCACCCAAGAAGGAGACCTGGTTATACATATCCAGCATCAATAGCACATTAAATATATCCGATTTATTGTACCTACCCATGATCATTCGGGACCACACGTGACAAAAGAAAACACTCTGGAGAGAGGAGAGGCGCTAGTGACTCGGCTCAGGTTCAGCGTGGAATAGGCGTGCAGTGTGATCGCAAAAGCGTGTGATAGGTTCACGCCCAGCTCAAGCTATGTAGGTGTAGGCGTGGGTTGAGGCAAGGCAAGGCGTAGGTGCCGTGTGTGAACGTAGCGTTATGTTTGTGTGTTTTAGGGATGTCAACGGTTAACCGTTAATCGATTAACCGTCGCTAACGTCGTTGTTCGGTTATTGCTGTCGGTCTATCAGTTAATATTTAAATTTTCTTTTTTTTTTCTTTTTTTTTCTTTTTTTTGACACGTTTTTTGAGTTTCCTTGCAGATTTTGCACAGTGTTTTGCATCATGCAACTATTTTGTTCAAATTTTGTTCAATTGTTGGCAGCAAATCGAAATAGGCTATATTTTGTTTAAGTTTTTATGCTGCAAAAGACAGTAGGCCTAATGTGAAAAAATCAAAAGAAATAACAGATTGTTGTTGTTGTAATGTTTACATAAACAGGAAATAAAGCTCTCAAAAATATATTTCCTTGTCATCCATATAAGAGCCAGAATGATTTTGGAATGATTACCTGATCAAAATGTGGCAATAAACTTATAAATTTCAGCAAAGCCAACAAAAAATAAAGGCATAATTCTAACACAAAAAGCATTAACATTTCAGCATCTAAATAGACACGCCTTGTTTGGGCATGAGCTCATTGAGTAAATAGACAATTATTATTATTATTATTTTTTTTAAATATTAAAAAATTATGAATTAACCGATAGGTTAATCGATTATTAGCGTTGGTTAATCGAAAGTGAAATTAACCGAAAATTGACATCCCTTTTCTCACTTATACCTGTAGCCTATCTATATGCTCATATTGATCAATTCGTAGGACACACGTGCATTGAGGTTTTATCGTGAACGTTGATGCTGCTGCAGTCGTCTCTGACTGTAATTCCATCTCTGGGTTAGTCAGTAGCTTTCGCTGCCCGGCCAGTATAGGCTATTACCGCATTCAAGACAACTCGGACCGACGTAAGTTTCAACATGGAACCTCCGGCCCGGACAGATTTGCGTTCACGCTGCACCTCCCGCTCGGGGGGAAAACCCAAACTGTTGCTATAGCAACCCGCGTTAGCATGGTAGCTACCTACTAGCGAACAATGCTAACCGAACATGCTGAATGCTGAATTCCACACAGAGCAAAACACAGATGACACAAACACATATGAAACGTTAATATTACATAATTAAGAACTCAACTTGTGTGTTAAAACGTCAACAAACGTTTTTATAATAATTCTGTGATTATCATTAACGATGCAAGTTGCCATTTTGATGTGGCTGTGACGTCATCTCGGAGAAACCGGAGCTCTGAATGATATCCGAATTTCCGAGCTGTAATTCCGGCCTGAACCACCGTTCAATTCACTTTTTACAGGTCGGAACCCATTTTTCCCGGCGGTCCGAGTTGTCTTGAACGGGGTATAAAGCTTACAGGAGGGGGGCAACATGTTTTTCCTGAGGGCCATACTGGCTTACATCAAGTAAGTGAAGGGCCACACATTGGAGATCATACCTGCCAACACTCATGATTTTCGCGGGAGTCTCCCTATTTTTAACCCTCTCTCTCCCGTTGTGATTGGTAATTTCTTGTTAATCTCCCGATATAATAGTGATACAAATCCAATGGCTGTAGCAGATTTATTAACATAATTCTGCCTTTTATTGAGTTTTTGGGGGTAGTTTTGTTTTTCTTTGAGGACCTTTTCACCAGAGCGCAACCCCACAGCACTTCCTTTTTCTCAGCATTCGGCAAACTGCAGAAATATTCACCTGACATCATTACTTTTGTTTTCGCTGCTCAGCTGTATAGACGGTTTTCACAGAATGGTCAGTCCTGCACTTGAATGTTTTTTTTTCTTTTATGTCCATAGCAAACACTGCAACAGCAAGTGAGCGGGGGTTCAATTTAGAATGTTTTTGTTGTCAAGTTAAAACCGTCTAGAGCAGCACAGGTTGTTTTGAGTGCGTTTGAGTCATGACATGTGGAATATGAATATCAGGGCTAAAAATAGACACATGGCAGAATCATATGGGCTTAATGTGAAAGCCGGTGGGGAGAGTAGGAAGGCACGGAGCGGAGCGGAGAGGAGCGGAGGCCTGCCTCAGCTGTTGAACCGCCCGTGAACCCGCGCTGTCTGGAGTCATACAAGGAAAAGGATCAGTTCTAGACAATGGTGACCAACCAGTCAGGTTTTCCTGGCAACCGTGCAAATGTGCACTGATGGAGGAACCTAACAGTATAGATGATATGGAAAATACCATATTTTAACCTCTAATACTGGCAATTCAAAGTGCTCAAGTGTAAATATGGTCTCATTTGTTTGTTTTTCTTGTTCTTGTTGTTATTATTATTACGATGATTATTATTATACACACACTATTATTGCTATGTGACCAAATGACAGGGCCAGCTGATAGTGGCTCCTCCCCCTGCGGTTTCTTTCAATAAGCATTGCGTCCTGAAGTCGGCTAGCTGGATGAAATAAGAATAAAAGGAGTCTGCCTGGGGCCAAGTTGTTCCCTTTTCCTCCAGACAGTTGAGTTTGAATGGAGTTTGATTGCAGTTAATTAGTGAATAGATCAGCTGTGATTGGCTGTGAAGATGTGCGGACGTGCAGCCAAGTAGTCTTCACCATTTATATAAAAATGCCTCGTTCCCAATTATATACTCTCTCTCTCTCTCTCTCTCTCTCTCTCTCTCTCTCTCACACACACACACACACACACACACACACACACACACACACACACACACACACACACACACACACACACACACACACACTTAGATTCTCTGGCAATAGTTCTCACAATTAGCAAATAGCGCTCTCATCTGTATTCATATCTGATTTCATCAACATCTAACATGAGATCATGGACAGGCCTCTATTTCTGGAGACGAGAGAGGGTAGAGTAGGTAGAGGCAGAGAGAGAGAGAGAGAGACAGAGAGAGAGAGAGAGGGTAGAGTAGGTAGAGGCAGAGAGAGAGAGAGAGAGAGAGAGAGAGAGAGGTAGAGGCAGAGAGAGAGAGAGAGAGAGAGACTGAGAGCGTAGAGAGAGAGAGAGAGAGAGAGAGAGAGAGGGGGAGAGAGAGGGTAGAGTAGGTAGAGGCAGAGAGAGAGAGAGAGAGAGAGGTAGAGGCAGATAGAGAGAGAAAGACTGGGAGGGAGAGACGAGATGGAACCAGACAGAGAGACAGAGAGAGAGAGAGAGAAAATGGGGAGAGATCAACAGAGAGAAAGGGAGAGAGACTAAGAAAAAGAGACAATAGAAAAGCAGACATTCAGTAGAGGAGAGGCGGTAGGCTGACATTATACATCATTGTGTTTCTTTCTTTCTTTCTTTCTTTCTTTCTTTCTTTCTTTCTTTCTTTCTTTCTTTCTTTCTTTCTTTCTTTCTTTTACAAATACTAGGGATGAGGCCGATCCAATATCGGTATCGGGTGCCGATATTGGCACTAATTCACGGATCGGATCTGATCCGAATCCGATTTTATTTTTATTTTTTTTGCAATTCCAGGGGGCGCTGCCCGTAATTTGCCCATGTATAATAGTATCCTTCTTTGCCTTGTATATCTTCTTAATTTTGTCTGCTTTTTGCAAGGTATATTTAAATTTAAAAAAAAAATCTTTAATTGGACAAATCTTTGCCTATACTGTATATTCAAGAAAAATATTGCTTTGCTATCGGCATAATATCAGGTATCGGAATCGGATCGGAAGTGAAAAAAGTGGATCGGTGCATCCCTAACAAATACTTGGTAGTCAGTTTGTCTTAGCCTAGAAGCTGGATGGCGTTTGGGACGCGGAACAGGAAAATGACTGACAGAAAGCTGTGTAAAAGTCAACCCACCTGATACTGAATCTGAATATTGTCCTGATGCTCTAAGCTCAGCATCACTTATTGACATGGGAGCCTCACAGAAGACAGGAGGAGCAATAGATGTATGATCAGAATAAGAAGTGGTGTGAATGTGGCTCTTGTCTTGTTTTGTGACGACTGTGTTCTGATGCAACAAAGCAGCAGATGTATTCTGACTCTTATTCATCTCATTAGGCCGATGGGAACACAAGCTAATCACAGCTGATTGGCCTCATGGCCCCGGTGATGGCCCTCCTGCATCAGGCCCGGTGATGGCCCTCCTGCATCAGGCCTGCTGATGGCTGATCCACCTGCCTCAAACAGAGCATTTCTCCCCACGCAAGTCCAGAGTGGAGATCTACACTGCCAGACTCTCTCCCAGAAGGGAGGGAAGTCTGGCAAGCGAGACTAGTGGGGCCGGGTTACTGGGGTTAGATTGTGTGCCCAAGCAAACACACACACGCGCACACACACACACACACACACACACACACACACAAACACACACACACACACACAGGCATCGAGTGTTATGTCTGGTTGTATTATCGTCACTGTGTGTATTTACATCAAGTGAACCAGCCTCTGCTCTGTGTGTGTGTGTGTGTGTGTGTGTGTGTGTGTGTGTGTGTGTGTGTGTGTGTGTGTGTGTGTGTGTGTGTGTGTGTGGGGTGTGCTGCCAGCTGATCTATTAGCCGGGTCATGCATGATTGGGCTAGCTTGTGTATAAACTGACTGAACCAGTCAAGTCAGCTGCTGTGGTGTTTGGTTGGAGGAGATCACATGGCTCCTCACGGCACATGGTCACAGACTGCTCATATAGGACATAGACAGATCCATACCAGGCCCTCCATCCATAAAGCCATCATAGAGTAGACTGCTCATATAGGACATAGCAGGCACGGACTGCATAATCGGGCACGTCGGGCAAATGCACGGTGGCCTGGCCTGGCCTGGCCTGCAAAAAAAAAAAAAAATTTGGTGCCCCCAGTCAGGCCACTCACTGAACAGCAGGCCAGGTGCCGCCTACTGGTTTACTAGTGGTTTTATTACTTTATTTAGGGTTAAAGTGGGTGCATCTCATTGTAAAATTGGACTCGGCCCAAATTGGGCTTCAAACGGCCCAAATCTGGCTTCAAACGGCCCAAATTGGGCTTCAAACAGCCCAAATCTGGCTTCAAACGGCCCAAATTGGGCTTCAAACGTCCCAAATCTGGCTTCAAACGGCCCAAATCGGGCTTCAAACAGCCCAAATCTGGCTTCAAACAGCCCAAATTGGGCTTCAAACGGCCCAAATTGGGCTTCAAATGGCCCAAATCTGGCTTCAAACGGCCCAAATTGGGCTTCAAACAGCCCAAATCTGGCTTCAAACGGCCCAAATTGGGCTTCAAACGTCCCAAATCGGGCTTCAAACGGCCCAAATCGGGCTTCAAACAGCCCAAATCTGGCTTCAAACGGCCCAAATTGGGCTTCAAACGGCCCAAATCTTTCGCCAGGCGCCCTTTGGACGGCAGGCACGCACGTCGGCCCATATCGGCCTGGCCTGCTTGGTATCTAATGCCCGGCCTGAATTAGAATCCCAGTCCGCCCCTGGGACATAGACAGATCCATACCAGGCTCTCCATCCATAAAGCCATCATAGAGTAGGACGTTCTGCATGTAGCAGAACCTAAAGAGGCCTGAGCCCTCCTGCATGAGGGATCAGCCCAGCAGCATTTTGCTAAACAAACCGCATCACTGGGTGGCAACTAGGCAACGGCAATGGAACCCTATGGAGCCTGCGTTTGAGCGTCTGACTCTAGCCGGCTGACTGTGTTTACATTTTGGAAAAACTGCGACAGTTCACACAACTTTAACACGACGTGTATATATTATACATCAAACTCTTGAGCTACTTCTGCTCTCACTCAGAATGTCAAAATATAAGCGATGTGATCTATACTTCTATACTGCGACAACTCATACTAGTTAACTGCCGCAGGGCATTTTTGGGTGGCAGTGACGTCACGCTGTTTGGTCCAGTAGTGTTTCTCAAAGTGGGGAGTCCCAGGGAGACGTTCCACGGGGTCCCCTCACAGCATAATTCATTATAACATAGTCTATTATAACTCCCAATCAGGGCCGATTTTACCAACGGGCTTACCGGGGCTGGAGCCCCGGGGCCCGGGACATCAAGGGGCCGATTTTTTTTTTTTTTTTTTTTTTTTTTTTACAGCATAACAGCAATAATAA
>NC_139637.1:9185989-9190989 GCF_964638095.1 Poromitra crassiceps
CTGTGTTTGTATGCATATACAGTATGTGTGCGTTTGTGTGTCTTGTTCCATCTCGCTGTGTGTATTTCTGTCTTCTCTACAGTGTAACTGTGTGTGTAACTGTGTGTGTGTAACTGTGTGTGTTTGCAGGTTTACAGGTGGTTCTGAACTCCATCATCAAAGCCATGGTCCCCCTGCTGCACATCGCCCTGCTGGTCCTCTTCGTCATCATCATCTACGCCATCATCGGCCTGGAGCTCTTCATCGGCAAGATGCACGCTGCCTGCTATGTGGTGGGGACAGGTGAGGCTACTGAGGCGCTGGAAAGGGCATCTTATCGTTGAATTGAATTGAATTGAACTTAATTGAATTTGGTTTAATTTGGTTTGTTTTGTAAATCAGATTTTATTCAATTTAACTTCAATTACTTCAAATTTGTATTTGTATTTGTATTTGTATTTTTTTGTTTTTTGTCTCATTTGTTTCATTCTGTTAACACATTCACTGCCAACAGTTTATCCAATACAGTAGGTAGCTTCTGCCAATGGGTTTTTTTGAGGATTCTGGCTCATCTTTTAAGAGCCGAGGATTATTTTCTGCTAGGACTTTGTGAACACAAAATATCTCAAAATAACTAATAGAATGTGTGCTTTCTCTGTCTAAAATAGTTAGTTTTTATCATGTTCTGTTATGTAGACATTAGCAGTTGAATACAGCATGGTTTCAGCGTCTGAGAAGAAAACTGAGATAAATGCCTTTTTGTGAAATTCGATAGAACAGGCAGAACAGTCACTTTAACCATTTATTTTTGGCATCAGTGAGACATCAGACATCTAAACAATAGTTCTGAACAGTAATTTCCTCCAATATAACAGCACCCCCACCCCCGTCTCTGGTGGCTCTGCAGCGTGTGTCACAGGCGAGTCTCTGCTGCCTGTCTGTGCTGCCTGGCGCGCTCGTCGGGCGAGTCTGGATCGGGCTCGCTCATTTCTGGGGTTTCGGTTGTGAGCTGGGATGAAGCTGCGTGCGATTCTGGCTTTCTGCTACGTGTTTCAAAGTGTGTTGCACCCAGAGTCTATTTTTGGAATCCCCCCACCGTTGTGCGCCAGCTCCCAGCGCCAGCGCGAAAGCGTTTTAGCCAAACCATTCTCATGAGAATAGTTTCCTCACGCTTTTTCCTGCTGTTTTTACTCGACTTTCTCTAATCTGGAGAGCACTGTCGCCACTTAATGGGTCGGTAAAATAGGTTATACACATTCAATAGCTCCCATATTTTTATAGGAGATGTAAAAGGGTTTGATCCACGTCCCACCGTCAAATTTTTATTTATTTATTTTTTGACGAGTTAACTCGTCGACGGCAGTCAACGGTTGGTTTCTGTTTGACGAGTTAACTCGTCGACGGCAGTGAACGTGTTAAGTTACAATAATATCCATGTATACCAAAGATAATACACAAAAATGAGAGACATAGATCATTTTAGCAGCAGCAGAGTTTTTAGCTGTGACTTTTTAGATCCTGGGAATGTTGTCTATTTTGTGTTACGGGCGATTTATAAACCTCTTTAAGTTGAATCTCATCTCGCCTTGGACAGATGCTGCTGCAGCACTTGATGTCAGAATGAATAGACATACATCATGTATGACATCATGTATGACATCATGTATGACATCATGTATGTGAATGGTGGCAAACAGAGGAGAAACAGGCCAGAACAGCAGATGGGGGATTAAAGCCAGTGATTAAATGACTCATATCTGACTATTATGTAAGCATGCCTGACGTCTGACCTTCCTGACTTTAGCATTGTGTCCAACATGGCACAATTACTCATGATCTATGTATGTCTGGATGGATTTATGTCAATCAGCAGTAAACACGTGTGTGTGTGTGTGTGTGTGTGTGTGTGTGTGTGTGTGTGTGTGTGTGTGTGTGTGCGTGGGCGTGGGCGTGGGCGTGGGCGTGCGTGTGCGTGTGCGTGTGATAGTGATATCATTCTAAAATGGCTGACTAATTCCTGGGACTTAGGCTATAAACAGTAGGAATACGACAGCAGTTTTTCCACGGACAGGCCCTTTCTCTCTCTCTCTCTCTCTCTCTCTCTCTCTCTCTGTCTCTCTCTCTCTCTCTCTCTTTTTTTTATATTTTATTTTCAATTTTTATAGAACATACGAACAAGACAGACAGGCTCAGACACAGGGGAAAAAAACATACATCATTGACATTCATCATTACAACTTGGTGGTATCAATCAATCAATCAATCAATCAATCAATCAATCAGTTTAATACATGTCCCAGAAGGGCACTTTGGTTCACATCAGACAGTAGTGGAAATTACAACATCATTACTAATTTAATAGTAGTAATAAAGGCACACTTCAGAATTGAGATACATTATTACTAGTTTGAAAAAGTAATAAAGGCACACTTCAATATTATACAATACATAAACATTTGTTGCAATATGTACAGATTCCAAAAGACCATCTGCTGCCCTCAGCCGGGTCGCCGCGTGCGCAGCGCCACCGTTGCATTAGCTCCTCAAACAACGCAAGTGGCTCGCTGTCATCAGCGCCAGATGGATGAATGTATCGGAGGAAGAGGGGGGGGGGGGGTGGATGGATGATGCAAGAGCTGTCGGGGGGAACAAGGCGGGGGGGTTTGGGGGGGGAAGAGCTCAGTTGTAGACGAAATATCAGGAGAGCTGCGTCCTTGGCAGTACGGAGTCAAGATTAGAATAAAATGTTTTGGTTGCCTGGAATTCCTTTCAGGTCACACAGACCAGGGTCACACAGACCAGAAAGTCAACAACAGGTGTCAAGTCTCTGATTCCCAACTGAGTTCATTTCTCTTATTGCAGATCAGTGGAATTTCCATGATATATCCAGATATAATCCATTTTTCACAGTTCAAATTCACTGACCGCCCATCTCAATTTTCATGACGTCACAGCCTAGGGTCAATCGCTGTAGTCTTCCCGTATCCCGTGGCGAAAGATCCGTCTGGGCAGAGGGTGGGGGTTCCCCGGACCTCGCATTCCTCCAAGTTTAGTTGATTTGCGTTGAGAGACCAGCTTAGTAAATCCAATAAATCCATATTTGTCATTTCGAGTAGACAAATGCAAGTTTGCTCTGGGTGTTGTTGCAGGCAGAGAGAAAGAAGGGAGATAAGGGAGAGCGAGAAAGAAAGCGACTGCCTTGTTCAAGTGCTGGATGCTGACAGCCGCACAAGGTACTTATGTGCTTGCAAAAGACAGTGCGCATTTTCTGTTGAAGTTCACTGATTTCAACTTCTCCCACGCAAACGCTTTGGAGGTGGCTGTGACCTCCTGCTGTGTCTTTAACCTTTAACCTCTAGTGTGAAGATGTGACTTTATTGTTTCATGACAGGCCACGCCCAATGTCACTCAAGGTGTCTGTGTCATTACAGGCCACGCCCACTGTCACTCTAGGTGTTTGTGTCATTACAGGCCACGCCCACTGTCACTCAAGGTGTTTGTGTCATTACAGGCCACGCCCACTGTCACTCAATGTGGCTGTGTCATTACAGGCCCCGCCCACTGTCACTCTAGGTGTTTGTGTCATTACAGGCCACGCCCACTGTCACTCAAGGTGTTTGTGTCATTACAGGCCACGCCCACTGTCACTCTAGGTGTTTGTGTCATTACAGGCCACGCCCACTGTCACTCAAGGTGTTTGTGTCATTACAGGCCACGCCCACTGTCACTCAAGGTGGCTGTGTCATTACAGGCCCCGCCCACTGTCACTCTAGGTGTCTGTGTCATTACAGGCCACGCCCACTGTCACTCAAGGTGTCTGTGTCATTACAGGCCACGCCCACTGTCACTCAAGGTGTCTGTGTCATTACAGGCCACGCCCACTGTCACTCAAGCTGTTTGTGTCATTACAGGCCACGCCCACTGTCACTCAAGGTGTCTGTGTCATTACAGGCCACGCCCACTGTCACTCAAGGTGTCTGTGTCATTACAGGCCACGCCCACTGTCACTCAAGGTGTTTGTGTCATTACAGGCCACGCCCACTGTCACTCAAGGTGTCTGTGTCATTACAGGCCACGCCCACTGTCACTCAAGGTGTCTGTGTCATTACAGGCCACGCCCACTGTCACTCAAGGTGTTTGTGTCATTACAGGCCACGCCCACTGTCACTCAAGGTGTCTGTGTCATTACAGGCCACGCCCACTGTCACTCAAGGTGTCTGTGTCATTACAGGCCACGCCCACTGTCACTCAAGGTGTCTGTGTCATTACTAGGGCTGGGTATCGAGTTTCGATACTTACTTGGCACCGAAATGAAAGCATCGATACTAAGGGGTATCGAAGCCTCCCTTGTCAAACGATACCAATTTTCGATACCAAAACAAAACAGCGTCATTGAGCCTATAAGCATGTGACATGCTTGCACACCGCGCTCTAATACAGCTGGTGATTGGCTGTCATGTAGAGGCATGCAAGAAACGTTACTCCCACTTTAGCCGGTGTGTTTGTTGTGAGCCAGGCGTGCGGTGCGGATATAGTATACAAGAAGTTAGCCACTCAAGCTACTCCTATCCTGGAGTACCATATGGCGAAGATGATGAAATGCAGGGAAAGAAACAGAAGCAACAAGGACTGGTTTCCACAGACAAGAGAAATAATCGCGAGGTGGGTCAGCTTACCGCATGTTGTTGATGTTAGTGGTTATCAGATCCATCAGTCTGACAAATCCATGCATCTGGCTGTGAGTTGTCGCGAGCATTAGATCGTTTAATTAATTGGCGCGGTAACGTTATGCGCAAGCGGGCATTGTGTATTTTTAGCAACTCGTTAACAAACGCTGATGTCATGATAGTTTGTTGAATGTAAATGCGATTCATTTATATTGATAGGCTAGTAAGTGAATGCATGAAGTGGAGCTGTCTCGTCAGATTGGACAAGAATGACGTTCTGTTGCAGCAGTGAGCATTAAACACTGATCTGCAATGCTAGCGTTAGATGTTTCATTAATTAGCGTTAACGTTATG
>NC_139637.1:9195989-9208489 GCF_964638095.1 Poromitra crassiceps
CGTTACAGACACGGAGGATGAAAATGGTGAAATGACTCAAATTAGCGTGGAGGATGCCCCCTCAACTTACAAATCGATCACAAAAAAATATTGTTAAAATACATCGTATCGTTATCGTGAACCCAATATCGTGTATCGTATCGCATCGTGAACTGAGTGTATCGTGAACTGAGTGTATCGTGACACCCCTAGTGTGTACTGATACACAAGTGTACTTGTCACAAGTGGTAGAATATGTGTTCAATCTCAAATATAAGTCCTATATGATTGTCAGCCACAGAGTATAGGCTTCAGGAAAAATAAAGGAACCTGTTCCCTCCCTTACCTATATTACTGTCTAACGCAAATCCGTCCCGTTCATTGCGCTCTGCCCTTCCAGAGAGTTCTCCAAAGAGCGAGAGAAGGCCAAGGCGCGAGGGGACTTCCAGAAGCTGCGTGAGAAGCAGCAGCTGGAGGAGGACCTGAAGGGCTACCTGGACTGGATCACCCAGGCCGAGGACATCGACCCCGACAACGACCAGGAGGGAGACGAGGAGGGCAAGCGCAACCGTGAGTTACTCCACCTTCATCCTTTCTGTCCCTCCAATGATCACGTCTCTCTGTCTCTTATAGGGAGATGAGGCAGGCAGGTTACTTACCTTTCCGTTGTCTTTCCATTGTGTTTTAGTAGCTCTCTGCTATGCTGAATTTTAGATATTTTTATTATTTTTATTTTTATAATAAAAAAAATATATTTTTATAATATTTCTTATATATTTTTATATATTTTTTTTATTATTTTTTTTATATATTTTTTATAATAAAAAAAATATATTTTTATAATATTTTTATAGTTTTATAATATTTTTTATATGTACAATCGCCTTGGTTCTGTGGCAATATATGGAACGTGAAGTTGAAATTACAATATGCCTGGTATTATAATCATATAATCATATAATCAGATATATTGACAACTAACATGTATGAATTGACATGCTAACACATATTGCAGTCAAGACAACATCATTTCATATTCAGTACAGACAGTAACAGACTGATCTGCTGGCTATGGTCGGCTGCACACAGTACTGTCTAGATGATAGCTATGTGTCATGCAAGCTTCAGGATGGGACAATGAAGACACCTTCTACTTCCTGATGCATTTGATTTGATTTGATGTGAGCTGTCCATCACATAAGCTCCACATTCTGCACATTCAGATCCATAAAAAAAAAAAAATCTTTCAAAACCCCTGTGTGTCAAATTGTAACGGCTGTATGAATCATATTTGCATAGATAGACCATACAATCCCACACACACACACACACACACACACACGCACATGCACACGCACACGCACACACACGCACACGCACACGCACACGCACACGCCTAAGTTGCTGAATGAATCCGATGGCTGTTGCAGTAGGATTATGAGTTGGTAGGTGCAGTAATAATCAGTGCGGGTTGAGGCTTAGCGGGAGAAACCATTTCAAGTGATTCAAAATGTTGCACACATACCATTATCATATTTAATAGAATCATATGGTGATGATATATGAGAGGATTGTGATGCACAATTTGATTGCATACATTTCTACGATTTTTCTTTTTGCGCTACATTTTAACTTAGGAATATTATTTGAAAATGCCAGTTTTGTTTGAATCACAATTAACATTATCGTGCAGTTCAATGCAGTGAACATCAGTCTTATTTTAACTGTTGTTTTGCACATAGAAGCCATATTGGGATCTATATTGATATCGATATATGTGATTATCGTGAAATGGATTTCAGCCATATCACCCAGCCCTAGCCGGCGGTCCAACAAACATTCGTGGCCCACGGGTACATGCAAAAAAAATACAAGCGTATATATATATATATATATATATATATATATATATATATATATATATATATATATATATAGCTGTATATACTCAGCCATGCTGTCACCAGTGTGCTTCTAAACAGCATTCTCAGAAGGAGCTGAATACAATGAAGTGCTGTTTCTACAATGAACTACTGCAAGATTTCTAAACAGTTCCTCTCTCACATGTAGCGGCTGTGCTGCTGCGATGTCAAGACTTCTAGTACAATGGCTATATATATATATATATATATATATATATATATATATATATATATATATATATATATATATATATATATATATACAGTATATAACATGTGGAAGGTGTGACTTCTAGTACAATGGCTTCATCTCCAAAAACCACATTCAGAAAACTGCCCAAAGACATTTCAACATGTTGTCTTTTTTTTATGGTGTAGGGCTTGTGTGTCGGTCACCATGACAACACGCGGTAAACATGCATGTTTGGTTGTGTGAATGTGTGTACTTGCGTGTGTGTGTGTGTGTGTGTGTGTGTGTGTGTGTGTGTGTGTGTGTGTGTGTGTGTGTGACACACTGTGCGTGTATTAGTACCTTTGCTTCTGTACAGTATGTGTGTGTGTGTGTGTGTGTGTGTGTGTGTGTGTGTGTGTGTGGGAGACAGAGAGAGACTGTGTGTGTGTGTGTGTGTGTGTGTGTGTGTGTGTGTGTGTGTGTGTGTGTGTGAGAGAGAGAGAGAGAGATCTCTGCTGGCTCTGATATTGAGGAGGCTTGTTGTTGCTGTGGGAACAGGCACCTTTTCCATCTCCTGTGGTTTTGCGAGATGTTAACTGCCACTGACTGAACCCAATTCAAACGGACATTTGTGATTGGCTGCTACTGTATGTGAGGAGGCTGCTCAGAATATTTGATCATGTCACTGGAAACCAGCATTGATTGAGACTCAGAAACCTTCAGATTCATAACAATGGAGATGAAATGCAGGAACAGCTGATAGCTTATTGACAATTATTGATATTGAAACAACAGGTATTTGAGGAGGAGCCCCAGCAGGAGGCCAACTTCAACTTCAAAAAGTAAACCTCGTTTTGGAAGCTGCTTTAATATGAGAACACATCATATATAGAGTAACAGATATTCTTATGAACTCAGAAAGCTGAAATCAATATTTGTGCACATGAACAACTCACAACAGTTGTGGCTCTTCAGTTACGTTCAAGATACAACAGCTTTCTGTCTTAACAAACAAAGGGATTTATAACTGGAAGCAGAGAAAGAAGATTCTACACAATTTCAAAGGTCCTGTTTTGGCGTCATGGTTTTCTCATTCTTGTTCTTCTCCTCCTCTTCTCTGTGGAAGACCTTTCCATCAGACTGCTGCTTCCAACTGATGGTGACGTCTTCAGTCAGCCCGTTGTCCTCCAGCTTCTGTTTGAACTGAGACACACAAACCTTCATCCCCCTGATCACTTCTTCAACCTTTGACCTTTGACACCTGCTGCCTTCAGTCAGTCAAGGAATTTCATCTTGTACATAAGAACTAGGTGCATTGTTCATATGACAGCAGTCAGGCATTGCTATTATGCTTTGTTACGTTCTAATGTAGAATGTAGATGGTGAAAAGTGGGGTAGAAATGGCCAGGATCCCAGGCTCTATGAGAGCTACAGTAAAGCATAGTCAAAGAGGCCATTTACACCTGGCGTTAACATGCGTTTTCTGTGATCAGATTGCAATCTGATCACAGAAAACGCATGTTAGCGCCAGGTGTAAATGGCCTCATAGACCCATTACTATAACTGTTCCAGCTCCACCAGAGCTTTACTCCCAGGCAGGGGTGGACTGGGATTCTAATTCAGGCCGGGCATTAGATACCAAGCAGGCCAGGCCGATATGGGCCGACGTGCGTGCCGGCGTCCGAAGGGCGGCGGCGAAAAATTTGGGCCGTTTGAAGCCCAATTTGGGCCGTTTGAAGCCAGATTTGGGCCGTTTGAAGCCAGATTTGGGCTGTTTGAAGCCCAATTTGGGCCGTTTGAAGCCAGATTTGGGCCGTTTGAAGCCCAATTTGGGCCGTTTGAAGCCTAATTTGGGCCGAGTCCAATTTTACAATGAGATGCACCCACTTTAACCCTGAATAAAGTAATAAAACCACTAGTAAACCAGTAGGCGGCGCCTGGCCTGCTGTTCAGTGAGTGGCCTGATGGGGGGCATCAAAATTTTTTTTTTTTTTTTTTTTTTTTTTTGCAGGCCAGGCCAGGCCACCGGGCATTTGCCCGACGTGCCCGATTATGCAGTCCGCGCCTGCTCCCAGGACTAGGTAGTAAAATGGGCCTAATTTGTTTGACTGTTCTTTAATACGAGTCTAGTCACCATATATATATATATATATATATATATATATATATATATATATACTGTTGGCACTTTCAGTGCTGTTCTGCTCTTGATCAAAGAGACAACTATATCATCATGTGGTAGTGTTTGCATTCTGGTTGGATGGTCAAACATGATGTACCTGCTTCAGGATGGCCTCCATCACAGCAGGATCGTTCAGGTTCAGAGAGGAGTCCTTTTCTTTCAGCTTCACTCTCATCACTCTCACCACTTTCTTCATCACTTTGAAGAACAAATATTTTGTATCAATTACAACATTCATTTTTGGCCAGAGCACAATAATAACATTTTTAAAACAAAAAGGAAGAATGTGGTCGTTACATTCAGTGTTTTTTGTTTCACCTTCACAGTTAAAGCAAATTTATACTGACTGCGGAGTGTCCGGTGTCCGCGGTGTTCACGGCAAGACCGTTCTCTCCGCAGAGGAACATCCTTTTATGGTAAATACGGTAGGAGTGCAGCGTCTGCAGAGAGCGGAGAATCCCCCTCCAGGCTCCCGTTGTGTTTTTAGCACGAATGCAAATGTCACATCAGTTCTTCCGTGTGTGATCCTGATTTATATCGGCGAATAATCAATCCTAGTGCAATTGTAGGCTATTTTCAGTTTGTTTTTAGCAAGTAAGTTTGTTGTCTTCTTGTTTTTGTGCTTTGCATTACATTTTTTCGATCTCAAATCGTTTTTATTGACGTAGTAAATTGTAGGCTATTCACTCTAAAATGGGCTCCCTCATGACTGTGAGAAAAGGATCATGTTGCTCCCTCACTCATGTGGCGATGCTCAAACCCGTTCATTTTGCACTGATTTCGCCGGTCACTTGGTCAGTTTGTGGAGGCTTCTTCCCTATACAAACCATAGCAAACATTAGCCAATCATAGCCTCGGAATTGACCGCACGAGCTCGCGGCGTGCTCCGCGGAGTTACATTTTTTGAGAGGAGCGCGGAGCTCCGTGCAGTCCCTCCGCAGAGCTTGTGCGGAGCGCCGCGCTCGCCGCACAGAGCCTCCGCTCCGCGAAAACCGGACACTTCGCAGTTAGTATAAATTAAGCTTTAGAATGTCTTATCTTCTACCTTTGCATTTATCATATCTCCAAATAAACCTAAACCCAAATCATGCATTCTAACACCAACTGACTCACAGTTACTGTAGCAGATGAAAGGTCTTATCTGATCGCAGTTCCAGTCCGACCATTTGCCTGAGCTGAAGTGTGCTGACACACAGACCTCCTCCCTCCCGTTATTTGGTTCATTTGTTTTCCAGTTCCTGAATGAGGAGTCACTTCCATCCAGCCACTTCCAGGAGTCTCTGGACAGGCCGATCCAGGCTCCTACAGGTCCTGCAGGCGGCATCAGCTCATGTATCTTCTGGTTCTCTGTCTGGTTTCTGATGCTGGCCAGGTCGGTGTGGTTCTGCCTGCAGTAGCTCTGGGCCTCAGTCCATGTCATGGGCTTGTTGATGAGAAGAAATTTCTCAGTTGGTGCTGAAAATATAATTGATTAAACTGCTGTGTTACCGTAACATAATACCAGTGGTACCTTATGTCAAAGTGGCTTACAGGTCCATGACGGTAAAAATCTTCATTGTCTCCCACCAAAGGGGGGGGACTATGGAATGGTCTTGGTCGGCCATTCGTTCCTCTGGCCCTCTGGCCGTTAGTCACACTGTAACGCTGACTCTGTGCCACTAGGGGGCAGCTAGATGCAATACGCACGCGACACCTATAATATTCCTAAAGTATTCCAATAAAATTCGTATATGGGCTTCAACTGCCCCTAACATAACAGCCTCTCTCGCATGGCGGAAGTGCCCCTGCGCGACGGAAGTCATGTTTTCTTCTTCTAATCTTTTTGCGTATGAAAATAAGCTGATACAAATAGCTGATCTGAATGTAAGTCATGTAAAATGTGTGTGTGTGTGTGTGTGTGTGTGTGTGTGTGTGTGTGTGTGTGTGTGTGTGTGTGTGTGTATGTGTGTACTGTATGCGTGCGCGTGAGAGAGGAGAATTGAGATGGAGGAAATTTTGTGTTTTAAAAGTATCTCACCTTCGTCATCAAAGCAGATCAGCGATAGGAGCTCACTAAACCAAATTCCTATCAACGATGTTGAATGGCAATAAAGTATTGAAACTTGAAAACTTGAGCTTTGTAGATTTCTCATCGATGACATCACTGATGATGCCACAATGCCTATGACATCAACAGTGATGTCACAATGCACAATTGCTCAAGTGACATCACTGATGACATCACTTCCAGTTGAGTGACATCACTTCCGGGACAAAAATCGCAGAGCCCACTTGCTCCCTTTTAGTTATGAATGAATGAAGGATGATGATGATGATGATGATGGTATCCCTATAATATTCCTACAGTATTAATTTATTATTCCTATAGTAATCCTATAATATTCCTAAAGTATTCCTATACATTTCTTATATATTTCTTTTATTTTTTATTTAACCTTTATTTAACCTTATATGGGCTTGAACTGTTTCTGTGGTTGAGTAGTATCTGACTGCAGAGCTGGAGAGCAGACATGGATGGCCCCTACCATGACAGCCTCTTGCATGATGGAAGTTACATGTTTTCTTCTTCTCCTGTTCTTTTTGTGGGTTAAACTCTGTGAAGCTAGCCACAACAAGTAAACTTATTTCAGGTTTCAAAATAAAAGACCCAATATTTTTCTGTGCAAAAGATAAATAAGAGAGAGAGAGGAGAACTGAGAACTGAGATGGAGGAAATTGTTTATGTTTTAAAAGCAGCTCACCTTCGATGTCAAAGCAGATCGGCCGTCGGAGGTTTGTACATTTCTCATCGTTCCATTCACCGCTAGGATACATGACAACGCAACATTCTCCACTGCCGTAGTTGTTGGGTTCAGAAGTGCGCCCCTGCCAGTTCCTGAACTCAGCCTCCCCTTCTTTGTAGAAACTGCTGTCTTCCAGTGACCATCTCCAGCTGTTCAGGTCATCATACAGCCCAATCCACACTTGCTGAAAACAATATTTGCATAATCTTAATCCTTCATCCCATCACATTCTCCCTGTAGATTCTCACTTTTCCTATCTACACTTCTGGACACAAGACAAATCCAAACTGAAGAGCAATATATCAAACGTTCACCTAAACAGCACCGAATGAGTACATGGACTCACCAAGGACGGTTGAACATGCTGCAAAAATATATTGTTTCCCCCCACCTTCTCTGCCTTAATTGTCTCCAAGAAGAAGAGATTTAGGGCAGAGAAGTGTGGAGTTTATTGACGTCACATTACATGATTTCTGGGTAATGAAGTCCTTTATACTTTCAAAAATTGAAAGAGTTACTTGCATAGCACAGCTTTAAAGTTGTATAGTTATACATAAATAAATAGTTATACTAAGTTAAAATAAAGTCAGCAAGGGGGGGGGGGGGGGGTTTCCCTTAGTCATTAAGTTGCGACCCAATTTTCAGAATTGAGTCTAAAGTTGTAGCTTCAGCTTTAGAAAGACGAAACGGAAGAGAAAAGTTGTAGACATCACATTTAAAGGGTTCCAGCTGTTCAGTCTTTGTAAATCCACAATGTCGTTGAGTCTCTTCACATCCTCCATGTTGTCTATAGTGGCCAGGTCTTTGTACTTCTCCCTGCAGTGTCTCCGCGCTTCACTCATGTTCTTTGGCTCGTAAACGAAATGGTACTGCCTGGACGAGGAGACGGCACACAGCCCTGCCATGACAGACATGCACATTCATCAGATCTGGGCTAAACGTGTTTGCATATAGTTTCATATTTGAGCATTTTATGTCCGTGTCTTCAAGTGTGTGTGAGAATCAGTGTTGGGAAAGTTACTGAAAATTGGTAATTAGTTACAGTTACTAGTTACTTCTCTCAAAAGGTAATTTAATTACTTTAAAGTTACCAGTTACTTCAAAGTAATTAGTTACTAGGGAAAGTAACTTTTGTGTTACTTTTAAAAGTCCGCTTCGATTGTTATTAATGCACACATTATGTTAGTGTTGCTGTGCCACAGTGTGGCATTGAACATTCACTTATTGGGGAGGCTTATAGCCTATCAAGGTCCTTAGCCTCTGGGGCTCTGGCTGCAGCTCTCTCCCCGGACTAGGTCTGAGGATCAGAAACTGGGTAATCCTATGAAGTTGTCCATTATTTTCATGTCCTAAAGTAACTAGTAACTAGCCCAGTTACTATTTTAGTAACTGTAACTGAGTTACTGAATTTGAAAAAGTAATTAGTTAGATTACTAGTTACTGAAAAAGGTAGTTAACTAGTTACTCCCAACACTGGTGAGAATAGCTTTGGTGCTGAAACTAATTCAAAAGTGGATGTTACAGAAATCAAATAAATCAAGCTAGAATATTTATTCACTAGGGACGGGACGATATGCCAAAATTAAATATATATCATGGGGCAGAAAAAAAAAATCTTGATATTAGCTACAAATTATTCTGTTGTAATTACAAATTAGATGTTTTCCCACAATTTCACAAGTGCTCCATTGAAACGATATGACTCTATGCATTTTGTAATGACATTTTAAAATTGATGTTTACATTCTAGCCAACCTTTTTTTTGTTGCTCAGAATTCAACACAATTCCGCACAGTCAAACTTTGTTGTCATTGAACCTTCATGTATTACATTGTATCCACCTGGTTTTATTGAATAATTGCGTATTGAATCAAATCATGAGATAAGCAGCATATTCGCCCATCCATAGTATTCAACCGTCATGTTTACATTTTCCAACCTATTAATATATGCATTAATTAATGAAAATGTATAAGTGTACCATAAATACTAATGTGCTCACAAGAGTTTAGAAATGCAATATGATATATAGGTTCATTGTTACTACATAGATGTCTATGTAGTGAGACAGTTCTAACTGAAATCAAACTGTATACAACACTTACCTGTAACAGCTAGGATGCTCAGCAGTATCGCCTCCATTATGTTCTCTGTCTCTGTCTCTCTCTCTCTCTTTCTCTGTGTCTCTCTCTCTCTCTCTCTCTCTCTCTCTCTCTCTCTCTCTCTCTCTCTGTGTCTCTCTCTCTCTCTCTCTCTCTCTCTCTCTTTCTCTGTGTCTCTCTCTCTCTCTCTCTCTCTCTCTGTCTCTCTCTCTTTCTCTCTCTCTCTTTCTCTCTGACTCTCTCTCTCTCTCTCTGTTTCGGTGTGTGTGTGTCTCTCTCTCTCTCTCTCTCTCTCTCTCTCTCTCTCTGTCTCTCTCTCTGTGTGACTTCAGATTCCCAACTGTGAGTCAGTAATATAGCTGCTAGCAATATTGCCTATTCGGTTGGACATAACTCTCATTTGACTTTATTCAAAATAGGCTACTGGGGGAAACATTTGCATATCAACTGTCTCTTGGAAATAACATTTTAGAATAAATATACTCTATCATATCATGTCATGAAATGTGGGTCTCATAGATACAGTATTTACTTGGGTTAGACTAATAAGTCACGTGACTCTTTCGTGACGTCATTGCCCCTGAAGTAAGTTCACAATTTTATTTTCTTCGTAGACATTTAGAAAAATCCTTATCTAACGAGTTTTAAGGCTGGAACCAAGCCAACCTGTGACCTACTGAATTGGCCCAGCCACTAATAACATTTTGTCACACACACACACACACACACACACACACACACACACACACACACACACACACAGGTGAGGGCACGCAGCAGGGCCAGCTGATAGCTGATAATTGACAATTATTGATATTGAAACAACAGGTATTTGAGGAGGAGCACCAGCAGGAGGCCAACTTCAACTTCAAAAAGTAAACCTTGTTTTGGAAGCCGCTTTAATATGAGAACACATCTGTTACACCCCGAAGTCTAGGGTGTAAGGTGGAGCATAAACTGGCACACAGAAACCCATTTAAAGTGACCAAAACATATTTTTATTGGTAAACTATAAAAAGATAAGTGGTAAACGGGTGGACGGGTGCTCTGACTGACCATGCAAATCTTACCTACAGTACACATTGAGTAGCACCTCGCCCACAGACACACAAGAATTAAGTAACAAAACATTGAATTCAAGTTTGTGCGTGAAGAAAACCAGTAAATGGTCTTTAGGACGCGGGTGAGAGGGTACTGATCCAGCCAGGTCAGTACACACTCTGCTGCCATGGTGAATGGATGGACCTCTTGTAGGTGGACAGACAGACAGCTCTCTGCTCCAATCAGCACCTGCTGCTGCAGACAGACAGCTCTCTGCTCCAATCAGCACCGGCTGCCTCCACTCAGTCCAGTCAAATCCCCAACCAGCTGCACCTGGGAAGCACTGAGCCAAAGACACAACCGCCGACAAGATAATAACCCCCCCAACGCGGAAGTAAAGCACGGAAACGCCGCTATGCCAACCAAATGAAGAATTATAACATAATTCTTACATTACCTTAATAATTCAATAATAATAAACGACACAGTCGTAACAACATCATATAGAGGAACAGATATTCTTATGAACTCAGAAAGCTGAAATCAATATTTGTGCACATGAACAACTCACAACAGTTGTGGCTCTTCAGTTACGTTCAAGATCCAACAGCTTTCTGTCTTAACAAACAAAGGGATTTATAACTGGAAGCATAGAAAGAAAATTCTACACAATTTCAAAGGTCCTGTTTTGGCGTCATGGTTTTCTCATTCTTGTTCTTCTCCTCCTCTTCTTCTCTGTGGAAGACCTTTCCATCAGACTGCTGCTTCCAACTGATGGTGACGTCTTCAGTCAGCCCGTTGTCCTCCAGCCTCTGTTTGAACTGAGACACACACAAACCTTCATCCCCCTGATCACTTCTTCAACCTTTGACCTTTGACACCTGCTGCCTTCAGTCAGTCAAGGAATTTCATCTTGTACATAAGAACTAGGTGCATTGTTCATATGACAGCAGTCAGGCATTGCTATTATGCTTTGTTACGTTCTAATGTAGAATGTAGATCAGTGGTGCCCAATTTGGGGCCCGCGGGCCCGCGCTCTTTTTTTTTTGGCCCGCCACGTATTTGGGGGTGGGACAAAACATTTTTTTTTTTTTTGCAGGCCAGGCCACTGGGCAGTTGCCCGACGTGCCCGATTATGCAGTCCGCGCCTGAATGGAGATGTCGGGACTCTTCTATCTACGATTAATGTTAATTTTGTGCAGCTGGTATTCTCTCTCCCCGACTCTATCTGGCTGAATCACCTGGTTGGGGGGTGAGCTCTGATATTTGATCCCTCCCCAGTCACTGGCTTTACACCAGCTCAGCAAGATGGACAGATCATCATCACGGCAGTGGCACATTGACAAAAGAAAGTTTAGGACAGAGTGGCAAGACGAGTATTTTTTTACCAAAGTAAATTCAACAGCGGTTTGTCTCATTTGCAGACAGAGAGTGGCTGTTTTGAAAGAGTACAATATACGTCGCCACTACGAAACTGAATTTCAAAGTACCTTGAGGAATTTTTCAAGTTGTGAATGAAGTCAAATTTCTCTCTTGATTACAAAGGTGGAAAATACAACTGTTTTTAACTGGGTGTTTACTGATTAAATGTTTAAGCTCCCCACAAATGCAGCTGTTTTTTTAAATATATATAACCAATTGCAAATTATTACAATTACCAAACAGATAGTTAGTAGATTATTATATTGAAATGTTATTTTAAATTTAGAATGTTAATTTTCTATAAAACACAATACATTTTAATGTAATTCCACAACGTTTATTTTTGGCCCTCGGCCCTCGGCCCTCCACCCAGATTGAGTTTTGGCCCTTCATGGGAAATAATTTGGGCACCCCTGATGTAGAAGGTGAAAAGTGGGGTAGAGATGGCCAGGATCCCAGGCTCTATGAGAGCTACGATGGGCCTAATTTGTTTGACTGTTCTTTAATACAAGTCTAGTCACAAAAATGGTGGCATCCAGATATATTTATTGACACTACTGTTGGCACTTTCAGTGCTGTTCTGCTCTTGATAAAAGAGACAACTATATCATCATGTGGTAGTGTTTGCATTCTGGTTGGATGGTCAAACATGATGTACCTGCTTCAGGATGGCCTCCATCACAGCAGGATCGTTCAGGTTCAGAGAGGAGTCCTTTTCTTTCAGCTTCACTCTCATCACTCTCACCACTTTCTTCATCACTTTGAAGAACACATATTTTGTATCAATTACAACATTCATTTTTGGCCAGAGCACAATAATAACATTTTTAAAACAAAAAGGAAGAATGTGGTAGTTACATTCAGTGTTTTTTGTTTCACCTTCACAGTTAGAATGTC
>NC_139637.1:9213489-9230989 GCF_964638095.1 Poromitra crassiceps
CGCCGACAGACACCAGACTGGACGCACGTTCTTCTTTACTTCCTGCAGTGTCAAACTGTCTGTAGATTACTGCTAACATTACTTTGCCCTGTTTTCACTTCTCTCCTTCTTCTGTCTTCTTCTGTCTTCTTCTCTGCTTCTTCTGTCTTCTTCTGTCTTCTTCTGTCTTCTTCTCTGCTTCTTCTGTCTTCTTCTCTGCTTCTTCTGTCTTCTTCTCTGCTTCTTCTGTCTTCTTCTGTCTTCTTCTGTCTTCTTCTCTGCTTCTTCTGTCTTCTTCTGTCTTCATCTGTCTTCTTCTCTGCTTCTTCTGTCTTCTTCTCTGCTTCTTGTCTTCTTCTCTGCTTCTTCTGTCTTCTTCTCTGCTTCTTGTCTTCTTCCGTCTTCTTCTCTTCACTCATTTAAGCGTCAGTTTCCTCTTTTCTTTTCACCATAGTCCATAGTGCTTCTCTCCTCTATCTAATTGTCTCAGTCTTGTTTACTGCCAATCTTTTCTAATCTAGTGTTGTAGAATAAAGTTGCCCTGTCCAGAAATCTAAAACTACAACATGAGTTTCAACTTGCTCTTTTACTTGTGCTTATTCTAACACTCAACTATCACATAGCAATTCAAAACATCATCTGAGATTGATCTGAATTGAGTGCTACAAAGAGGGATTTCACACGACTATTAATCCCAATGTCCACCAGATGTGGTACGGCTTTTTAACCAAACTAAGTTTTTAACTAGGGATGAAATTTGAGCAGATACGATAATGGTTACCGATATTAACATTGCTGTTATGGCCGATAACTGATATTTACCATACCGAAAAACACCAGCAACAAGCTCATCAATCATAGATTTACCACATTGTTTCCTCTCAATATGAGAATTTTGATTGATACCGATAACCGATATTAATATTGCTATTATTTTGCTCATCGGACTGATTCTAATAGGCTATATTAAAAAATGACTAACATCGGTCGATACAGATATCATTGCCCATATATCGTGCATCCCTATCTTCTAACACATCTGCTTGACATCTTTTAGAGATGTTACAGTATCCTCCTTCTTCTTCTTAGATTTGTCTGTCTTTAGTGACACATCACCTTAATCTGGCCTCTGATGACCCCTAGTGTCAGTATGGTAAATGGTAAATGGCCTACATTTATATAGCGCTTTTATCCAAAGCGCTTTACAGTCAGTAGGTACATTCACCCATTCACACACCGATGGCGGCAGGCTACCACGCAGGGTGCTGGCACACCAACGGTAGTGTCCTCTAGAGAGAGTGGCGTCAGCGGAGGACCAAAATGCGAGACTCATTAGCCAATGAACAGCCAGGAATGGGTCTCGCGCTACTTTTGCATGCTAAAATAAAGCTGATAATGTACAATTTGATTCAAGGGATGAAAAACCCTTTCAAAGTACAACACAAACTGTCTATTTTGCTGCAACTCGACAGTGCTGCTTTTTTTACTCAAGAGTTCCAGGACCTTACTTCCTGGAAAAAAAACTGGTCCATTGGAGTGAATGGAGATGTCGGAACTCTTCTATTATACGGCTCTGACCAACGGGAGCAATTTGGGGTTCAGTGTCTTGCCCAAGGACACTTCGACATGCAGACTGGAGGAGCCGGGAATCGAACCACCGACCTCTTTTATCCAAAGCGATTAGTGGATGACCCGCTCTACCTCCTGAGCTACAGCCGCCCCAGTATACACAGTGTACAACTGCTAGAAGTGGATTGAACAGGTGAATTTACTGTATAAAGGATCAGTTCACTCAAAAATGAAAATTCATGGGTGAAGTTTTTTAGTTTTTCCAGGGAAACAGAGTTACATCCTAAACAATTGAAGTGAATGGTGGCCAACTTTCAAACTTGAACAAAAAAATAAAAATGGCGTAGATTATGTAATTTTGAGCTGACTATATCATATCATTATATCACTCATGATGCAGCATTTCTGGACAAGGCAGCTGTGTGTGTACTGTAGTTTGTACTGTAGCCATCTCTTGCTGTTCCTCTCTTGTTCTGCTGGGTACTGACTCACTGCTCCCTCTGCTGTCTGGCTGTGTGAACTGCATGTTGGTAACACCAAGGGGTCACGCTGGCTGACCTCACTGAGAAGAAGAAAGGAAAGTTTGGCTGGTTCTCCCAGTCCACAGAAACACAGGGTAAATGTGTGTGTGTGTGCATGTGTGTGTGTGTGTGTGTGTGTGTGTGTGTGTGTGTGTGTGTGTGTGTGTGTGTGTGTGTGAGAGAGAGAGAGAGAGAGAGAGAGAGAGAGAGAGAGAGAGAGAGAGAGAGAGAGAGAGAGAGAGAGAGAGAGAGAGAGAGAGAGAGAGAGTCTCCCCTTGATGCTGCTTGTCTATGCGTTGCTTGTGCGCTTGCCGTTTTGCATGAGTTGTTTGGAGTCACTGATCAGTGTGTGCTGATCACAGCTGTTTTTGTTATCATTTGCAAATTCATCTCATCCTCCCCGTGTGCCTGCTACTGTGCGCCTGCTACTGTGCACCTTATATCACTGAGTCTGCTACTGTGCACCTTATATCACTGAGTCTGCTACTGTGCACCTTATATCACTGAGTGTTTCAGACCTTTATCAAACGTTGCATGTGTTTCCTGCAAGCCAAAAGAGAAAGAGAGAGTCAAATGAATCAACCGTTTTATTTTCACACAGACACCAGGGAGTTTTTTTAGAACTTAAACGTGCTTTCTCATCAATTAATTCAATACTGAATGCCCTTGTATCAAGACAATAGATTTCAAAATTTAAAAAAAATCTGAAAACAATGTCTTCAGTAAATCCCCAGCCAGTAGTAATGTGACCATGTTTCTATCTGTCCCCATAGTGTGTGGAGAATCCTCGTGATATAATCATCATCATTATATTATTGATTTCGTTACAAAGAGGATATTGTTTGCATGTTTACATGGTATTTGAACCTGCATGCAGACCTGAATCAAGTAGTATTTTGAGATACTTCACGCGTGACGTCACTTCACACATATTAGCAGTAGGCTAATATAAACAGTTTTTTGAATTTCTGATTATTTCCTGTGGCTGACACAGTGACACAGTCACACTATGTGTAATGTGTTGAGTTGCTAATGAGATGATGTCGAGTTACAAACACTATATGACTCAGGTCTCAGGCAGCATGTACTCATATATATATAGTATATAGTATAGTACTCATAGTATTCAAGAGGCAATTAGCCTCATCGACAGTGGTGCAACTCCAACCAAAGAAACCCAAGCATCGGCTTTTATGCAACTTCACGCTGATTGTCTCTCTGCCAGCTGCTTTTGAGACATTTTCAATGCGTTTTGAATGGTTTGGCCTGGCGTCTAGGCCATGACACATGACAAGCACCTGGGATATCATTTCAGCTGCCACACAGAGAGACCGGGCAAACTTGGACTGTCCTGCAGGACAGTTAGGCCTTGGCCACACTGATCCGTCAGAAAATGGACAGAATGATTGAACGGACAGATGTCTGTCCGATGCATGAGAACTGAGTCTACGTCAAACCCCTCGCCCAAAGCGCCGGGGCTGCTGCGCGGCCGGCGAGCCTGCCTGCGCAGCCTGCATGCAGCTCCTTGGAAATGTGAATCGATGCAAATGACATGAACAGCGCGAGTATAATATAATGTAGATCATGTGCAGATAACCGGAGAGAGGTATATGCACTACATTCTCCCCTTGGACTAACTTCTAGTCACTGAAATCCTAGTGAAATCACACAATTTTACTCATTTTGCTGGGGACTCCCTTATAGCCTCGTTCACCGCCTCGTCTTCTTTGAAAAGTTGAAACAAATCTCGGAACGCCTCCTCTCGAGACCTCGACTCTGATTGGCTAAAAGGACAGTGACTATCCGACCATCCGATACGTCCATCCAGAAAAAGTTCATCCCTCTTCAAGTTCAACTTTCTCTCCATCAAAACGTATGCAAATGTTCTGGATACGTACGCTTCTGAGTGCTCCACGGACAGTCGGACAGCTGTCATTGAAAATGAATGGAAGTGAACAGAGAAATGAACGCACACGGACAGACACCACGGATCAGTGTGGCCAAGGCGTTATGGTCTAAAAAGAATGAGTCCACACAGTGAAGATTTGCAGGCAGCGCCTGTTGCTCAGTTGGGTCTGTCATGTCATTATTACATTGCAATATGATCCTCGATGGTCAAGGAAGCAGTTACTGGTGGTGTCCTGCTAATATCTGCTATACTGTAGCTAATCCCCCCCCCCCCCCCTTTTCTTTTTTTATTAATATTAACATTTGAAACTTGGAACCAAGCCAAACCATTAACAAAATGTGTTTATTAAAAGCCAACAATGCACGAGTATCAATGGGAAAATCAACCTGAAAAGTTGACTTTTTCAGCAAAAGCACTTTGCATGATGGCACTGATACAGCCAGGCCAGCAGCGACATCAGACCGTGTCACATGACTTCCTGTTTCCTGTGGTGTGATGTCACAGCCAGCATGCCCGCCAGCGAGACGGAGTCGCTGAACACAGAGAACCCCAGTGGAGAGGAAGACAAGCCCGCCTGCTGTCGCCGGCTGTGGTGAGTGGGACATTTTAGAATGAGAGTTTAGCCCTTTATGTGACACCTTTATGAGCGGGTAGGCAGAGGCTCAGTGACTTTATGTGACACCTTTATGAGCGGGTAGGCAGAGGCTCAGTGACTTGGCCCAGATAAGGAAGAAGACCTTTGATGGACACATTGTCAAACCTGTGACACACGTTGTCCTCCTGAGATCAAACCTGTGACACACACACACACACACACACGCACACACACACACACACACACACACACACACACACACACACACACACACACACACACACACACACACACATATTGTCCCCCTCAGATCAAACCTGTGACACACACGCACAGACGTTGTCCTCCTCAGATCAAACCTGTGACACACACGCACACACGTTGTCCTCCTCAGATCAAACCTGTGACACACACACACACACACACACACACACACACACACACACACACACAGACGTTGTCCTCCTCAGATCATTGCCCCCCCCCCCCACATTATTTTTCTTTTGTGTAACAAATGTATGAATTTATTAAATTGAAGGTTGCCTTTAACAGAATCATCCTTTATTCTCCCCAGTCAAAAAATGACTAAGTCAAAGTGCAGGTTAGTACCTTTGTGTGGCTTCATGCTCTGCATGGTAGATGCATCTTTCATTCGTCATTCATGAAATCGATTCAGTTGATTCTCCATCTTGCACGACTGATTTGTGTCTCGCACCTGAACCGAAGATGGTTTTTGTTTCAATCCATTCTAATCCATTCAGTTGATCCACTGTGTGTTCTGTGTTCTCATTCTGACCTAACGAGTGACCTGACCTCACAGTTTTTGTCCTTCTCCTGGTCTCACTGTGGCTCCATTGTCGTCCTCTCCGCTCACCTCAAGCCACTCTTGAATTTGCTTTGGAACCACTTCCTGTCTCGTTTGATTCATGTTTATGATGAACCATCAAGTGCTCCTCAGGGAATGCTGTTGAACAATCAATTAGCAATCAATTAGCAATCAATTAGCAATCAATTAGCAATCAATTAGCAATCAAGTAATTCATTTACAGTATATTATGCAAGAAGAAGACGAAGTTTATCATGCAATATGTCACATGTCACATGATGTCACATACAGTATGTTCACATGACTTATTATTCTTTAAAAAGTTTAAAATGTTTTGCCCTCAACCATGTTGTATGAGCAGGTGTGACGATATCTTATTTTGAAACAAACCTCTTCTGTCTGGGTGTGTGTGTATGTATGACCTGACCTGTGACCTGTGACCTCACCTCTGTCAGTCGTCAGTGGCGACGGTGGAACCGTTTCTGCCGCAGGAAGTGCCGCGCGGCGGTGAAGTCGGTGACGTTCTATTGGCTGGTGATCATCCTGGTGTTCCTCAACACGCTCACCATCTCGTCTGAGCATTACAACCAGCCAGACTGGCTAACTGAAGTCCAGGGTGAAGTCCTCTCCTCTCCTCTCCTCTCCTCTCCTCTCCTCTCCTCTCCTCTCCTCTCCTCTCCTCTCCTCTCCTTTCCTCTCCTCTCCTCTCCCCTGCCCTCCTCTCCTCTCTTCTCCTGTCCTCTCCTCTTCCCTCCTCTTCCCTGCCCTCCTCTCCTCTCCTCCTCTCCTCTCCTCTCCTCTCCTTTCCTCTCCTCTCCTCTCCCCTGCCCTCCTCTCTTCTCCTCTCCTTTCCTCTCCTCTCCTCTCCCCTGCCCTCCTCTCCTCCTCTCCTCTCCTCTCCTCTCCCCCCCTGCCCTCCTCTCCTCTCCTCTCCTCTCCTCTCCTCTTCCCTCCTATCATCTTCTCTCCTCTCATCTCATCTCATCTCCTCTCCTCTCCTCTCCCCTCCTCTCCTCTCCTCTCCTCTCCTCTCCTCTCCTCTCCTCTCCTCTCCTCTCCCCTCCTCTCCTCTCCTCTCCTCTCCTCTTCCCTCCTCTCCTCTCCTCTCCTCTCTCCTCTCCTCTTCCCTCCTCTCCTCTCCTCTCCTCTCTCCTCTCCTCTTCCCTCCTCTTCCCTCCTATCATCTTCTCTCCTCTCCTCTCCTCTCCTCTCTCTCCTCTCCTCTCCTCTCCTCTTCCCTCCTATCATCTTCTATCCTCTCTCCTCTCCTTTCTTCTCTTCTCCCCTCCCCTCCTCTCCTCTCCTCTCCTCTTCTCTCCTCTCCTCTCCTCTCCTCTCCTCCCCTCTCCTCTCCTCTCCTCTCCTCTCCTCTCCTCTCCTCCCCTCTCCTCTCCTCTCCTCTCCTCTCCTCTCTTCTCCTCTCTCCTCTCCTCTCCTCTCCTCTCTTCTCCTCTTCTCTATCACTTTCAAATTGTGCAGTTTGTTACTAGACAGTGATCTGTATTTACTACTGTTGTGCATTTTTTCCTGTTATTTCCCCCATTACATACATTTAGCATAGTAGTAGTAGTAGTAGTAGTAGTAAAATTCTAATTCAAATTAAATAATAATAACTCTCCTCTCTCCAGAGGTTGCCAACAAGGTTCTCCTGGCGATGTTCACGTTGGAGATGCTGGTGAAGATGTACAGTCTGGGTCTGCAGGCCTACTTTGTGTCCCTGTTCAACCGCTTTGACTGCTTTGTGGTGTGTGGAGGAATCATAGAAACCATCCTGGTGGAACTGGCCATCATGTCTCCACTGGGCATCTCTGTGTTCCGCTGCGTACGCCTGCTTAGGATCTTCAAGGTCACACGGTGAGCGACAGGATGTGGAGTGTGTGTTATGTCAGTGACATAAGGGTTGTAGGTAGCGTTTGGGGACACGTGTGTGTGTGGTGGAGATGCTCGTCTTGTCTCTACTGACATCTTTGGTTTCCATCTATTGTTCACTAGTATCTTCACGGTTGTGAGCGGATATGGGAGTGTTTGTAGGTCTCCCTCCTAGCTTGGTTTGTTCCCCTTCTCTCCAGGCACTGGGCGTCTCTCAGTAACCTGGTGGCGTCTCTGCTCAACTCCATGAAGTCCATCGCCTCCCTGCTGCTGCTGCTCTTCCTCTTCATCATCATCTTCTCGCTGCTCGGCATGCAGCTCTTTGGGGGCAAGTTCAACTTTGACGAGACGGTGACCAAGAGGAGCACCTTCGATAACTTCCCCCAGGCCCTGCTCACTGTATTCCAGGTGAGTGAATTGTGCAGTTTGTTTACTAGACAGTGATCTGTATTTACTTTTCGTTTTACTTTCACGTTTTGGTTTCAATTCCGGGTCGCTTTGGTTCTGTTCTGTGTACAGCTAAAGCATCCATTCATGTACCTTTCCTCTACCTTGATTTCTGTTATGCTCATTTGTTGCTATGGAAAATAACAAACAAGATATTTCTACTTCTGCTGGTAGAAGGTGATAGGAAACAAGGTTGAGGTCAGGGATTGACATGCAATATAGGATGAGGTTGACTCAAACTCACCTCACAGATACCAAAGGCTTGAAGTCCTCATTCAGTAAGCTCATATACGCGCATCTTCAGATTGTAAAGCATTTCTGACAACACTAAAAACGCAAATCAAACTGTGCTTAAGCTTCTGAAGCAAAGGAACCAGGGTGGAGTTTCCCAGGTCAGATCATCAGCTAGAATGGCTTGTTTGAAGCATCTCAAAGTGTTGGGTCAGTGCCAGGACAGGTGTGCCATGTTGGCTCAGTGCCAGGACAGGTGTGAGGACAGGTGTGCCGTGTTTTCCAGATCCTGACAGGTGAAGACTGGAACACGGTCATGTACGACGGCATCATGGCGTACGGCGGCCCAGCCTCCTCCGGAATGGTGGTCTGCATTTACTTCATCATCCTCTTCATCTGCGGAAACTGTATCCTCCTCCTGGCCACACACACACGATTCCAACTTGACAACATCAGTCTAAATGGACGTACCATAGTTGACTTCCTCTTGCAGTGTTTGCTAATAATAGCTGAGCGGAAATCAACTAGGGTCCAAACTGTTCCCTATAGCAGCATCATTCGAGTGAACCCATCTACATACATGTATTTTATTTTATTTTATTTTATTTAGCCTTTATTTAAACAAAGTTTCATTTACAAGTGCGACCTGTGCATACAGCAGCTCATACAACAGTTACACATGTAGAGACAGCAACAGTACAATCAACCGTCAAACCATAATAAGTTAAAAACAACATAAAACATAAAGTGCTGAAGAGGAAGGGGGGGTAAAGAAGAATGTTTAACCTTGAGAGCAGGAGCAGATCAAGGAAGCTCTCTCCAAATTACAACAATAATAATAAATTAAATTATTTAAAATAATTTTAAATAATAATTTAAAACTTGCCAGGGGGATCAGACTGGACAGCTTCAGACTCTGCTGTAGTGTGTTCCAGGTGGAGGGGGATCAGACTGGACAGCTTCAGACTCTGCTGTAGCGTGTTCCAGGTGGAGGGGGATCAGACTGGACAGCTTCAGACTCTGCTGTAGCGTGTTCCAGGTGGAGGGGGATCAGACTGGACAGCTTCAGACTCTGCTGTAGCGTGTTCCAGGTGGAGGGGGATCAGACTGGACAGCTTCAGACTCTGCTGTAGCGTGTTCCAGGTGGAGGGGGATCAGACTGGACAGCTTCAGACTCTGCTGTAGCGTGTTCCAGGTGGAGGAGGATCAGACTGGACAGCTTCAGACTCTGCTGTAGCGTGTTCCAGGTGGAGGAGGATCAGACTGGACAGCTTCAGACTCTGCTGTAGCGTGTTCCAGGTGGAGGAGGATCAGACTGGACAGCTCAGACTCTGCTGTAGCATGTTCCAGGTGGAGGGGGATCAGACTGGACAGCTTCAGACTCTGCTGTAGCGTGTTCCAGGTGGAGGGGGATCAGACTGGACAGCTTCAGACTCTGCTGTAGCGTGTTCCAGGTGGAGGGGGATCAGACTGGACAGCTTCAGACTCTGCTGTAGTGTGTTCCAGGTGGAGGGGGATCAGACTGCACAGCTTCAGACTCTGCTGTAGTGTGTTCCAGGTGGAGGGGGATCAGACTGCACAGCTTCAGACTCTGCTGTAGCGTGTTCCAGGTGGAGGGGGATCAGACTGGACAGCTTCAGACTCTGCTGTAGCGTGTTCCAGGTGGAGGGGGATCAGACTGGACAGCTTCAGACTCTGCTGTAGTGTGTTCCAGGTGGAGGGGGATCAGACTGGACAGCTTCAGACTCTGCTGTAGCGTGTTCCAGGTGGAGGGGGCAGAGTAAGAGAAGGCCTTTTTTCCACGCTTAGTATGAACTGAGGGGATGGAATAGGTGATGAAGTTTTGAATGCGTAAGCTGTAGTTGGAGTGTTTGCAGAGTAGATAGACAGATAAGTAAGTGGGAAGCAGACCAAGGATGGATTTATAAATGAAAGTATACCAGTGCACGCTTCTGCACATGGAGAGGGATGACCAGTTGACTAGAGAATACAGCAAGCAGTGATGTGTAAGGGCTTTACAGCCAGTAATAAATCTCAGCGCACCATGATAAACAGCATGTATTTATGCATCATAGGTGCACACACACGCACGCACACACGCACGCACACACACACACACACACATGCGAGACGTGAACACACACACAGCAGCAGCATTAGATTCCGTGTTGATCAGTGCTTCCTCCTTAAGTCACATGACCAGACATCCTCCTGAACGTCTTCTTGGCCATCGCCGTTGACAACCTGGCAGACGCAGAGAGCCTGAACAACGCGCAGAAGGAGGAAGAGGAGGCCAAGAAGAGGAAGAACAGTGCCAAGTACAGTCCACTGCTAGCAGTTTGAATGTCTTGTTGTTTTTGTTCTCTCTGAGTCTGTCACATTTTGGCGAAAATGCACTCTTCACTGGAGCTAGAGAACAGTTAGTGTTCATTTTGTCCTCGTTAGTTTCTTAATTCCTTCTGTTTCATCCCTCACCAGCAGGGATGGAATCATAGAAAATCAGACGGCAGATGAAAAATCAGAAGGCAAGGATGGAGAGATCAAGGTAAACGAGATTTCTTTTGGTGGTAGAATGCAGCTAATTTCGATTTGCCTACAGGTGTTAAAGTACCCAGGTCTGCCTGCAGGTGGCAGTACAGGATCAGCTGGACGAAGCCAAGGAGCCATATCCCACACTGGACTCTCCAGGTAAAAGTGAATAATGATCATGAGTGACGAGCAAATCACATGGAATCTGATATTTTCAGTTCTGATTTGGGCCACTTTCACATGTGCTCCTAAATCGAATGGAGGTCATGTGACCCATATCAGAATTCATGCGACTTTTACATCACTCTAAAAGTCAACATTGTCACAATTCTGCGCTGGCAGGCGTCATTCAGCTGAGATGGAGGTCAGGGGTCATTCAGCTGCGATGGAGGTCAGGGGTCATTCAGCTGCGATGGAGGTAGTCATTGGAGGGACAGTGAGGTGTTAGACCTCAAGTATTTCCTGTACAAGAAAAACCCGGAGGCGTAATATTATAACCGGTCTGTGTTTGAAAGCATATCGGAAGAAAATGGCCGAATGGGGCCACAGAAGAACGTGGCTGCAGTGTCCGAGAAAAAGTTAAGATCTTTAAAGCCAAGTTTAACGAAGCTAAAGAGTCAAACCAACGATGCGGTCGTGGTCAGATCACCTGCCCGTTTTACAGTGAGGTTGGTAAACCTACTGTGACTATCTTTGTTATTGTTCTTTTGCGCGTGCGGGTCAGTCCAGGAGCATGACCAGTTCACACTGGAATCTGATATTGGCCACATTTAAACAAGTAGTGGGAACAGGCAAACAAAAAAAATCAGATCTGAGCAATGAATCAGAATTGAGCACAAAGGTTTGCCGTTGGACGTAGCCTTTAGTTAGCGCAATGAGAGAATCGTAAAAGAGAAGAAGTTGATGCAGAAATAAGCAGAAGCGAGGCATTTGTTTTCTAAAGTTTCATTTTGAATAAAGAATTTAGCCTTAAAGAAACACTCTGCCCATTTTCAACCAGCTTTGTATCATTAGAACATCAGTAGTATATCAGAAAACTGTCAAACTAGATGAATGACTTCAAAACCGTCATCTAGTTTGACAGTTATTGAGAGTTGATTTGAGTTAATGAGTTATTAATTTGAGTTGGTGTGGACCAGTGATGTCACTGGTCCACACTTTAACACTCAATAACTGTCAAATTAAATGACAGACTTCAAAACAGTTGACAGTTTTCTGATATACTACTGATGTTCTAATGATACAAAGCTGGTTGAAAATGGGCAGAGTGTTCCTTTAAGTATTAAAAAATGCATTAAGTACCAGACCAGTCTTAAGTACCAGACCAGTACCTACAAAGACAGTAGAAGGATCGTTTTCGCATCTGAAATGATTCAATTGGCTGTGATTGGGTGTTTGCTAGCATGTGATCACGACGACGATGAAGAAGACCTGCCAGACGTCCCGGTTGGGCCCCGCCCTCTGAGGCTGTCTGAGCTCAATATCAAGGAGAAGATTCTGCCCATTCCTGAGGGCAGCGCCTTCTTCGTCTTCAGCAGCACTAACCCGTGAGTCACACACAAACCTGGGACATACTCCCTAACCCTAACCCTAACCCTAACCCTAACCCTAACCCTACACCTACTGTCCAATCTCTTCCTCCGCCTTTTGCTCCCTACTCACGTTCCGTTGCTGTCTCTATGCTTCTGTTCCTCTCCATCTCTTTCTTTCTGCCGTAGCTGTCGTGTATTCTGCCATAAGCTGATCAACCATCAGATCTTCACCAACCTCATCCTGGTCTTCATCATGCTCAGCTCCGTTTCTCTGGCTGCTGAAGACCCCATACGCAACTTCTCCGCTCGCAATATCGTACGTACTGTACACACCCACGTTAGGCTGTCCTTAAAGGGCGCTCCCTTTTTTCCCAACGTCATCATACTCAGGTGCTTATTTGGCCTGGCTTAGTAGTCTTATGAACCAGCTGATCTGGTAATGAACACACAAACAGCATCAAATGTCACACAGCTAAGGCTAAATGAATGAGAGATATAGACCTGTCAGCCTGTAATGTTGTGCTACATAGGCAGCATTTTGATTCTTCTTTGTTGTATTTTTGTGTGTGTAGAAGTGAAGTTCACGTGATTATAGGATCTTGCCACTGATCCTAGATCTGTATTATTGTACTGCATATGATCTGCATAGTTAAACACATGTTTTCCATACTGTCGGAGATGTTGGTTCATTGTTTGACATGCCTAGTAGAACCACTAACAACAACAACAAAAGCTGCACTAGGCAAGTTTGCATGTTGCCGGCCCCAAATGGTAGCAAGAGGTAACTGTTTGAAATGTAAGGACTTCGGTACTCAGAATGATGTAATGTGTAGCCAGTCATTTACTTAGTTTACCAACCTGGCTGCTGTGCTGGCCTTACACCAAGGGATACAAAGACATGACAGGGTCAAAGATCTAATGTAGGGGAGTCCTAGCCTGGGTAAACCCAGCCCCCACGTGACCTGCTCTCAGAGTTCCCAGTCACTACGTGTGACTGTAAGCAGGGTAAGCCTGAGAGCAGGTCACTGGGGGCTGGGTTTACCCAGGCTAGGGGAGTCCAGCTTCCTCTGGACAGAACATTTTGCTGTGTAGGAGACAATTTGAAATTTCCTTCTTAAATTTCAATGAGTCACTTACTTTACTCAGGGAAGATTGTCCATATCATATATATCCGTATTCGTAATGTCCGTACCAACACCAGAATTTCAGAATTTGGTGCAAATACTGCAGGGTGAATCTACGGCATCTCAATTATTGGAGATGGGATGTATTCTCACATGAAAATCTTGCCTAGTGCAGCTATACCGTGGTTAATGATGTATCTGTGCTTGACTCTTAAGCTGCGTTCACACCGACCTATTAAAGTTTTTCGCTGGCGTCGAGTTTACATACAAAGTCAATGCAAACGAGCGATTGAGCGTATATTCGCCTGGGAGAAAAATCGCTGGGCGTCCGAGCGGCAGAGACAGAACGATAGGGAGAAAATACGCTCGTCGCTCAAGATGAAATATCCCAACTCGAGCGGAATTACGCTGGCATCAGTCGCTCGCTGTTCAACGCTGATTGGCTGCCGTGTGAGAGCGAGTCAAGGATCACACTGGCTTGGAACAAACCGCTGGTTTATTGTGTGGCAACAAACCACATTGACAGGCTGACAGCTGACATGAAGTGAAGTCTGTACTACCGGTATGGAGCTCGCATTAGGAGCACGCTGATAGGCTTTAGCTTGTAAACAATGACGGTGGCTCGTAGTGGACAAACATCATGACATTGCGTAACGTTATATCCCCCACATGTCCGTCATTTCGTGTGCCTGTTGATGAGAAATTTAAACAGAGCGACAGAGCGATTCCAAAGGGTTGACTTGAGCGACAGAACGAAAAATAAATATCTCGGTGTGAACGCACCTTTACTGTCTCCACAGCTAAAAGCATAAGAACGATCACTGTGAATGACTTGATGACTTGAACTTGTGCATTGCCTCTTGCAGATACTTGGTTATTTTGACTATGCGTTCACCGCACTCTTTACAGTTGAGATCGTGCTGAAGGTAAATGAGCGTTGTGTGCTGTGCTGTGCTGTGCTGTGCTGGTAGAACGTTAGTAACCTCGCGTGCTTGTGTCATTCTGATTGCCTCCTCAGATCCTAGGCTATGCAGATTATGTCTTCACTAGTATGTTTACATTTGAGATCCTCGTTAAGGTAAACGACAACAAAGCCCGTGCCGCGCTACCACGGCAACAAACCCACCACTTCCAAGCTTGCTGCGCACGTCGTCCCCCCCCCCCCCCCCCCTTCATTTTTTTTGGTGTCAAAATGGCCGCACGCTTGTCTTGTTGTCATGGCGCCAGTCCGTCAGCGTGGAGATCATCTTTTTTTTGTCTGTCAGTCAGTCAGTCACTTTTCCATCACGGCCCACTCCCCTTCTTCATCTTGGACCAGCTTATGGACCAGTGGCTTTCCAGAGTTCATCTAATTCAGGGATGCTCAACTTGCTTTGCCCGGGGGCCACTTTTGTGAAATGATAGAAGGCCAGGGGCCAGTTAATAAACAAACAATATACATTTTTCTGTAGCGGATTGTAGGTTTTGGGGTGTCAGCCGGAGTTTAGTCTGACAATGTTGTGCACACCGGATAGTTAGTTAGGTTAAGTTAGTGAGGTTAAGTACATACATAAGTGCCTGAGTAGCAAGCAGACATTGACTAATTTGACAATTTAGCAGCTAAATCATAGATTATTGAAAGATATTCCATATTCCAGACTGAAATGCTATAACAGAAGTGGAGTATTGGCCAGAATGACATGAACATTTGGACACTTATTCAGTGGGTATCTTGCATGTTGCGTTCAGGTGCACTGTAAAAAAAAAAAAAAAAACATTGTTTGCAATCCCATCGCGGGCCACACAGGGGGCAAGTTGAGTATCACTGATCTAATTGATTGGTTGATGCCAAAAATAACATTTTTTCCACCCTCCACTTTCTGAAGACAAAAAATGGTTTGCTCGATTGGCTGTGTGATTCTGGCCGGCTTTTGAAAACCTCCAGCTAAACTGTCATTTTGGTGCTTTGAAAATCTACAACATGTTCTGCCATTGTTTGTCTGTGGGCTATTCAGGAACACATGCAGCACAGAGAAACTTTGGAGATTCATTTGTGGATCTGTCCCTACCACGGACAGATCAATTCAAATTTTTGGACAAATATATTTTTGGATTTTGAAATTGAGGACTTAGGAAAATTTAAATATTGTGGACTATGGAGGGAAGAACTCCATCTCTCCTCTGCATCTCTACCTGTTGTATTAACTGTAAGGTCATGCTTAATTGCCAATTTTCCTTCCTTAACCCATTGATACCTGACGCGGTTCGCGGTCTTAAAGGGATACACACGCAAATGCTGCATCAGGTATCAATGGGTTAATGTTGTCATGTCGTTCTTTGGCTCATGCACTTCCACGGAATGTGCTCGTTGAAAGCGATTGAAACACACTAACGTCAGGAACAGATTGAAACACACTAACGTCAGGAACAGATTGAAACACACTAACGTCAGGAACAGTTGGATTATTTTACTGTTCAAAATCGAGCCTATTTCTTGCCCCTTCGTTTGCTGCACGGCTGCACCAAGGCAAATCCCATGTTTTTTTGGCTTAAGCCTAAACTTCGATCAGGAGGAGATTATAGGCCTTGATTCATGGAAAGTGTTAATTAATTAATATGCTCTCTGGCTTAATCTGCGGAGGAAATGAACGGGCTAGATCTGAAATAATGTGCCCCATGTCTTGTCTGAATGTGTATACATTTGTGAGCACACGTGTGTCTTACAACGCTGCCTTGTCTGCTAATTGTGTGTTAGATATATGAGAAATATTGCATCAAACAATTGTTTCTGCAGTATCAGAAGCACTTGAAATAGATTTGACATATTAAAAACACTGCACCAAACAATTGTTGTTTCTGCAGTATCAGCCATTCTTGAAATATAATGAAAAACACGTAAAAAATGTAGGCTAACTTGGAAATTATGTTTGTCGAATAGCAATGGTTGAAACCATTACTTGTGCCAAATTTGTCTTTGGGATTCTTTGCTTCAAAGTTTCGCTGTTGCCTCTCATGAGCCATGTCATCAGTTTTACTGAAGTAACCTTACTGTATCCATAGCATTTTAATTCAGCCAGTCAGTCAGCAACAGTGAAAGTACATTAAAATCAAATCATCAAATCAAATCAAATCAAATCACTGCTATGTCTGTGTGTTTCTGTGTGTTTCTGTATCTTTATTCTTATCTTTCCACTGTCCAGATGACAGCGTTTGGAGCGTTCCTGCATAAAGGAGCTTTCTGTAGGAACTACTTCAACCTCCTCGACCTGCTGGTTGTCGGAGTGTCTCTGGTCTCCTTCGGCATTCAGTACGTGTCAGCATCATCATTTTCATGAAAATATATTGCCTTATTTTCAAATTAACTGGAGTGTTTTAAATATTTAAATTTGAAATACTTATAATCGGTTAAATAAATAACGTAAAATAAATCCACAGGTTCACCTAATTTCTGGGAATTGAAGTCCTTGATGTGTGGAAATTGCATAGAACAGCTTTAGATACTGTGTTACAAATAATATTTCCTTGTGATACATTTGATTTGACTGTAGTATATTCTGGCTGTAATACCTGAGAAGCTTTCCTTTAGTGTGTTCATGGATAATGGTGCTGTACCATAATAACAACAAGCAGTTACTAGTGCATGTGTACTTCATGTGTACTTCATGTGTACTTCCTGAAAAGGCAAAAACAAGACAGAACTCAAGAAAGATCCAGATATTCCCTGGTCGGCACAAGTGTTCAGGAGGATTCAAGATTCAAGATTTTTATTGTCACTCCGTAGTACAAGTATCACGTGTGAAATTCTTGTGCTGTGAACTCCGTTTACAACATAGTACAAATATAACAGGGCATATGAGTGCAAAAACAACAAGAGACACAACAAGCAATAAGCGATCAATTGTTGAGCGATCAATTGTTGTGTCAATCAACAAAGCATAACCAGCCATGTTTATGGGAAATATTAGTGAGGTTGAATACCTCTTACGGCGGGGACACGGCAGAAGCGTCTTCGTCGCGTCGCGGAGGTAGTTTCATTTGGTCGCCCTTGTTAACAGGGGAGACCGATCACACCGGCCACGTAGCGTCACGTCCTGCAGCGAGAGTTTCCGCGTCTGGTCTACTTTTTATCCGTGCAGCCAGGCATGAAGTCAGTACAAGTTGTGACTGGCGCGGAGCTATCGCGGAGCAAAACAGAGCGCTTCTGGTGTGAATGGCCAGACTCCTCCTGCTCGACACTTCTGTGACGCGCTGCGACGGAGACGTTTCTGGTGTGTCCCAGGCATTAGACCTGTCAGATTGCTTAGCTGAATCCACTCATGTTTTTTTCTTTTTCTTTTCTTTCATAGGTCTTCTGCTATCTCGGTGGTGAAGATCCTTCGTATTTTGAGAG